>NW_016803101.1:828259-870640 GCF_001698545.2 Rhinopithecus bieti
AAAAAAAAAAAAAAAAAAAAAAAAAAAAAAAAAAAAGCCTGCAATACATATTTCTTGAATTTAATTGGACTATTTTCATTAATATTAAAACTGATACTCGTATGATATTTCCTTCCTATTTTAAAGCAGCATTGATTCAGCCTCCTACATCAGTCACATTACAGATGTCACAAAAAGTGGCATTTTTTTTCTTATCTCTAGCATACAAAACAAACAGCTATACTTGTCTTAATTTAGGAGCAAAGTGTTTTTGCCTCTTTTCTCTCAAAACCATTCTTTACCAGAGTTCAAAATGCACAGTTGGAAGATGTTGTCCGGTTTGTAATTGGGAGCGGGAGTCCATTCCTACCTCTCTGCACACACCCGGCAAAGTGATTTGACATTCTTTATCCTGACCTCCCCACCGGTAAAACTGGGGACGATGTCCATCTTCCTGATGGTCATTTGTCAGCTGTGTTGTAAAGATGAATAAAAGAAGATCGTTCAAACATTTTCTAATCCTCCAAAGAAAAAGTTGCTATAGTAACCCAAAGCACGAGAGTCGAGGTCTCAGTTGGTTGTTGGAAAATCTTGCAAAAAAAAAAAAAAAAAAAAAAAGTTTTGCGTGGAAGAAAAAAGACATCATATGTCAATCACCCATTTAAGTTAACACTTGGAACTCACAAGCAGATCGAGAATCACTTCCGGAAGGTTATGGAGTGAGTGCGCTGAGAGTAACTTGCAGCAAAGAAAAAGCTGAGCGCAGCTCCTCGCCGCTCGGCCATCTGGCGCGGTCCCGCTCCCTCTCCCTCCACCCTTCTGTCGCTCACCTGGTGGAGCGCGGCCCGGGGACGGCAGGGGGCGGCTGTGCGGCTCCGACGCCACGCTGGTGCTGCGGCAGCAAGCGCCGCGAACCAGCCACGAGACAGGAGAGCCCATTAATTGGCTAATTTTGCTTATAATGTCTGGTCACTGCTTGGCAGGCCCAGCTGTCTCTTGGGCGGGGTTTGCTTGGGCTCGTTTGGAGAACTGGCCTGGCTTGGAATTATTTTTTGAATGACTTGATGACATCTTTAAAAGGCTCCAATCTCAGACCGACTCCCATCTTTGTCTTTCCCTTTGCCCCCCACTCTAGATCAACCATTCTGGCACAACTACCTCTGGCAGGCCAGTTCAGAGGCTAACCTCAGTGGGTCTCTCCAAGTTCCTGCTCTTTCCTAACTTCAGACTCTCGCCTTTCAGGTGAGGGAAGACGGCTGGGAACTCTCAGCTACCCAATCTGCCTTGGGAATCCTCTTTAATCAAATATGTCACTACGAGAGGGACATCTCAGGTTCTAAACTCATCCTAGGTCCCTAGCACCAGAGGACATAAGCTTCTCAGGTGTTTACTGCAATCTGGGTTTCAGTACTTTTCTCCTGAGGGTGTGTATGTGTGTGTGTGTGTGTGTGTTCCTAAGGTATGTTTGGTTCTTTGTGGAAATTTGCTAGAAATTGCTGAACAAAGATGAGCCCGTGGCTCCCCTCTATTTGATGTTTTAGTTTACTGTCAGTTACCCCTGAATGTTTTTCTGTTTCTCTAGGATGTTGCTTTGCAGACTTTTCACAGGACTTGGAAACATGCTTTTTTTTTTTTTTTTTTCAATACAGCTTCATCCAATACCCCACCCCAAAATTCTTCCTTTTAGACCTACAGAGGGACCATGTCGCCTACTATCAACTTCAAAATCTTTAAGAACTTCATAACCTTATACTCCCCTTCTTTCCCCCCAAGAAAATGCCATTACCGTGTCCTCTATCTCTTTCTGGGCCTGTGCTGGAAATGCCTTTTTATTCCTTACCGTTTGCCCAGCTCCCTCTTTTATTTGTCAAAGATTTTCTGAAATCCCATTTTCTTCCCAATGACCATTCTGCCCATTGGAGGGGACTGGTGACTTATCTTGACATCCAATGCACGGATGTCTTTTCTTCCTTCCAGCTGTCTCAGCTTTCACATAATGAAGATTCTTTAATCTTCTTATTTGCTCAATGCTTGCAACTTGGTGTGTGTGACTTCTCATCCCCTTGGGTTTGCAGTGTGCAAACTACTCGATGTCAGATGTTGTCTTTACCTAGCCTTGTCCACTCACTGCATGGCTCCAGGTAATTTAATTTTCTTTCGCGATAATGAGGAGCTCTGGTTTACAAATGGCAAAATGAAGTACTGATAGATTCCTCAGAACAAATTAGTGGCTTGATTAGACATGGAGTTCATCTTTTAGAGCATGAGTTATTTGGACGCATTCTCTACAGTTTTTCTTTTTTCTTAGATCCCACAAAAGAGGGGAGCCATTCTTTCCATCTAAATTCCGCTCCATTTCCCCTACCACTTGGGGGACATTTTATACATGCTATTCCATGAAAATGAAAAACTCACATTGCAAAGAGCAACAACATTAGAGCCTTTATCTTACTTTTAAGTTTCTAACAAGCTCTCAGAATGTGACTTGTTTGTCTTTGGGAAATAATTCAGTTAACAGTCAGTTACAGTTCTTCTCAAGGATAAGATAGAGTCACTGAAATCCAATTCCTTTTGAAGTTTTCCTTTTGAGTGGAAGTGTGACTCGGGCTGTGTGTGTGTGTGTGTGTGTGTGTGTGTGGTGTCTTAGAGTCCTGGTAAAAAGAACAAAACTGTAAGCATCTTGGAGGAAATGTCCATAGCTAAATTCGAAGTTGAGAGCTCTTCCCTGGGCTCAAGTTTCACAGAAAACCCAAAACCTGGGCCAAATTCAGCAAAAGGCTGATTTGTGGCTGTGACTCTTGAGGGCTGGGCAAATCTGATAGTTCATCAGGAGTGGTTTCTGGGGGACCCCAGGTCAGTTTGTGGGAGACAGTCTGTGTCCAGTTAGGACTTGATGTGCAAGGAAGGTTTACTAACGATCTAAAGAACAATTTTGGGTTTCTCTAAAGAGAAGCAACACACACATGCACACACATAGACACAGACAAACACCTTATCTGGGTTTTACAAGGTTTGCATGTGAGGGACTCTTCCAATTGCATTCCACTTTGATGTTTTCAGGCTCAGAGAAATGTCCTTTATTATTTTTTTTAAAGGAAATTTTCTGTTGTAAGACATTCAGAAACCAGAAACAAAGGAAGGAGTGTGCTGCCTCCTCCATGGGAAACGTCAGCCCCATTTTTATACCTTTAACTAGGCTCCTCTGGGATGAACAGTGATGATCATGAGCCGTCACTTTGGAACTCTAACTTTAAAGATACATTTCTGACACATAAATAATTTGCAAACACTAGGGCTGGAAAAGTCCCGGTGCAGCTTCCAGTTATTAAGCGCAGATCGACACTCAGGCATGCTTTGGTCCAGGAGAATCTTTTTACATAAAACAATTAGATCTGCCTATGTATCTTGTCACCAATCAAATCACTGCTTTGTGCTAAAGCAAGATAAATACACGCCTGCATTCCTTGTGCAGGAAAATAGCCTAAGTGAATTATTTTGAAAATCTGATTGTGAGATATGCCTGTTCCCTTTAACAAACAGAAAGGGCAGAGTTGAATGACCATCGTTGTCCTATAAAACCCCAGCTGTAGTGAAATCAGCTTCGCATGTTTGCTGCTAGATAATGGTAGAAAACATTAGGCAATTGCTACTTCTTTTGAAACACTGTGAAAAGTAACACAAAAAAACAAAACAAAACAAAAACAGCAGGAGGAGAGAATGTAAAATAGTTTTCAGGTAGCATTTCAGAAAAAAAAAAAAAAAAATCCAAAGAGCAGTATCTTTCTTCCACATGCTTCTCAGTGTTTTTCTCTTTGTTTTGACTGTAACCTTAATTCTCCACATCTAGTGTGACAGATAGCAAGAAGACTGAATTCTACCACATGGTTGACATCTTAAAGGAAGTTTCACTTACATGGTAGAAGTTTAGAGGAGCTTTTTGCTATACTCGAGGGGAGAAAAGGAAGAAAGAGTACGTATGTGTGTTTTGTATGTCTACTCATGCAGGATTTTATTTAAAACAAAATCCTGGATGTCTGGAAATAATTGAGACCCCACATAATATATAAGTCAATAATGAGAAATGCATAAACATTCAGATAGCAACCAAGAAACAGATTAATGTAAAATAACATAATTCTGCAACACATTGGCTTCTGCCTTCTTTTGAGGTAGTGAAAACACATGTTTGTGTTGTCTGGTTTCCAGGACCTTCCCTTGAAAACGTCCTCAAAAATATTATCTTATCTCTGGCACACTCCGGCCTTAACCTGGAGTCCGATGTCTCTGGGATAATGTTGCTGAATGCTCATGAGATCCAGAAAGCAATATGTTAACCATACGGTGTTCAAAACTGTTCGTCAGGCGGAGACACTGGTATGTGCATATTCCGCGGCACAGCAGCAGAAAGGATGGAGAGCCTTTATGTTGTCTGATAATGCAGCTCTTTGAAACATTGCTGGCGGACTCTCTTCACATCATGTCACACAGGACAAGAAACGGGACAGGCCCTCTCTGCTTCTCGATTCATCGACCTGCCATACAATACAACAAACTGGCTTTTACAAGGCCCCTGAATGAAGGCCTGTGCCTGCAAGGGAAATTTAATTGGATTTCTTTATGGGTTGCAACAATCCAATGAAAAATTATGTAAGAATGGCATGATTCAGTTTCAGCATGCACTTGAATAATAATAATTTTTTTATTTATAACAAGAATTCTTTAAAAAAATAATAAGAATTTTTAAATGAAAACACCCTGCACCAGCACTTTTCAGCTCAACTCGACCAGGCAGCCCAACTTTACACACGGCAGCTTGTGTTGTATGGATGTTTGTGTCATTGTCCCAGCTTAGAAAATGATTTTAAATGCATAGATTGCAACACATTCAGAATGGAGTCAGAGGCTTTCAAAAGCGCTTGGTTTGGCTTTCTGGAAGAATAACGTTGTCTTTAACAATGTCCCCTGCTTTGAACCAAAGTGCATTTGTGCATCCTGGAGAGCAGGAAAATGTTCATCACTCCATCCATTCTTTGGAACACCTTTGTAACATACGAAGATTAAGTCCTCTGTCACGTTGTGACCTTTTCAAATCGGAAACAGCATTGAAAATTATTTCTTATCCTCCTCCTGGAAGTGGGCAAGTGGCTAGTATCTGCCTAAGATTCCTTTTTTGTTTTCCCTTTGCTAGGAACTTTCATCTTATTCCCATGGTTCCAGTGTCCTTTCTAGCTACTTGGGCAGCATATTAGTTAAAAGGAGTTCATTGTGCGTATCTCCATCCACAAATAGCCACACGGTTGAAATTCAAGGTGGCAGATAATTTAGGTTTATTTCCTTTATTACTTAAGCTATTCTTTCACTCATCTATCATCCTTTATTCACCAAATCACATGCTCTTCCCAATAACTGAATACATCTTTTGCATCTAGTTCACCTAGAAAACCCATACTCATTCTTCAAGATTGGGTTCAAATATCATCTCCTCTGAAAGGCCTCTTACAACACTCCACACCACTGCAGAGGAGGAATAAGAGGTTCCTCCTCTGTGCTATGATCACTGCTTGCATGTGTGTACCTCTCCATTACAGTCCACATCACATAGTTGTAACTGTGTTTATAGGTTAGGCTTCCCCAGTAGACAGTTAGATGAATTCAAGACCCCAGTAGACAGTTAGATGAATTCAAGAACCACCAGTCATATCTTTCATTGTATCCTCAGCACTTAATATAATGCCTGCCACAGGGTAGGCATTTAATTAATGGTTCTTAAGTGTGCGACTGAATTGACGAATGGATATATGAAGATAAAAAACAGGTAACCCTCACATATACATGCTCAGCAAAAAAAAAAAAAAAAAAAAAAATCTGTTTTTCCAGGGAAGCGATGTTAAATGCAGGATTTTATACTCTTGAATCAGGGCTCTGTGCTGAATTTCTATAGAAATGATTAAAAGCATCATACTCATTCAAGGAAATGATATGCCTAAGAACTGTACAGTGGAAATTATTTTAAATACATATATAAATTGGTTGAACAGGGCAACCTAGTAACCAATCACTTGGTATTTACATGATGTCTCATAATAGTGATAGTATTTGACATTAGTGTGTGCTTTGCAGTTTTCAAAGTACTTGTACATTCTCATATTTGTTGAGCTAATACTCATCGAAGGCTTGCTGTATTATAATCACTCTGCTATAGTGTGCCATATTGAGCTACAATGGTGAGCAAAATAGGCCTCATGGAACTTACAGTCTAGTGGAGGAGGCAGATTTTAAACAAATCATTGCATGGATCATTGAAACTGCAGACATAAGTGCTGTACATGAAAGGAAGAGTCTCTATGACATTTACTTGATATTTCCACCTTTGTCAAGGTGGAAAATACTTACAGACAAGTATTCATCATCACATGTTTAAGGTAGAATAGACAAAGTTTACAATGGGTAGCAGGAGTGGAAGCAAGATTAGAATTCAGTTTTTGTATTTCCACGTTGGACTAGGTATTGAAAATGGCTCCATGCTAAATTTCTTGAGCTATTGCTCTGGGCTTTCGAGAGACTTTCAGACTGAGGTGATGGTAAGAGGTCCGAGCTTTGTGAATGGGAAGGACTTGGAGGCCTAAAAGCAGACTTTCACAAGAGTGTATCAAACCTGAGAGGCTTGGTAGTTCTCTTGGGTGTATGTGTTTGAATGAGTACATGTGTGTGTAGCCATGCAAATGTTGGGGGAGGTGTGGTATTGGTAGGGACAGTGTGCATGGTATCCTCTAGTTCTTGTTAATTTAAATGAGATGGTCATCATTTGAGTACTTATGACATGCCAGGCATTTATATATATTATGCCCATTTTACAAATGACAAAAAGGTAGGAAGCCCTGATAGCTGGTGCTTAGAGAAATTGAGGAAGTTGTCCAAGAACATGGAGCTAAAAGGTGATAGGGTCTGGATTTGAACACAGGTCTGTGGCCTCAATATCTGTGTATGTTGCTGTACCCATTGTGCCTTCTACCTCTTGACCTGCACATCATATGGTTTTATAAATTTTACAGTTGCTATAAACAGAACATTTCCATCATCTTTACTCTTACACTGGCACATAGACATTAGAGGATCCTCAGAATAATCGAGTTGGCTGCTTTCAAGCTATGAAGGCAAATGGGTTTTAGATTTGGGTAAGAACCTTCCACCCATGCGTGCACACACACACAGACACACACACCCCTCTGCTCTGGAGCTTGTCTTTATAGCTCTACTTTCTTGCCACCAAGAAGAGACCTCAAATGTGTTTCAGGTCTCTCTGACTTCAATGGGATACACATGTGTGCATCTGGAGATAGCATTTGGCTGGTGGAGAAGAAATGAATTGTCATTTTCAGTGACCGTAGAGAGTAAACTTGATCCAAGAGTCTCTTTTTACCATGGGAAGTAGCTTTGTTGGTAACAGTCCTAATCTTCTTTTTCAGCGGGCGAACAGAGTAATGATGCTTTTGCCAAGGGTCATGGGGAAGGGTGGTGCATGGGGGACTAGTTGAGCATTCACGGGAGGAAATAGAATCTCAGGAGCTGTAAAACCACTGCCATTCAACGCCGCTCCCAACAGTTCCAGCCCCTCACGTTTCAGCCACTCATAACTTTACAACAAATTCTCCTTTTGGGATAAAAGTTTCCAAGTTCAGTCTCTGCTCCCTAGAGGCCAGCTTTTTATGGGAAATTTGTGCTAAATCAGCAAAGCTATGCTCAAGATGGAGAAATACAAGACACAATGCACTTTCCCTCTGCCAACTTGAAAGAGACAGTCAGCAGGGAGCATCCCCTGAGGTTGTGTCTCAAGGATGTCTCTTGTTTCTGAAAGTTTTAGGCTTGGATATGAGCATAGCGATGATGAGAAACAGGATAGCCAGTTTCAGAGATGTCTGGATCAATGACAGAACCAATAAATGGATATTGCCAGTGAATGGAGACAGATGTAAGAGAGATTGGGAGGGAGTAATTAACAAACAGAGACAGATTGTAACACAGAAAATATTAATTGAAAAGGACTTCTTTGATTCAGAAAACAAAAACACAAACTACCAGATTTGAATGGGAAAACATCCTTCTTGAATGCACCCATGTGTGTGCAGGTAAGAAATCTCTCAAATTGGGTAGCTAATGTGTCCTGAGCATCTACCAGGTGCCAGACACCACATGAAGCCATTGGCATTGTGTTCCCCCATTCTCATCACAAGCCTCCATGGCAGAAGTTACTATCCCCATCTCACAGATGATGAAACAGAAATTTGTTCATTCATTCAGCCAATAAATATTTTTGGAAAGTTTACAATGTGTTTAAAGCCATGAACAAAACCATAATGTCCCTTTCTTAGGAAAGTCACATTCTAGTGGGGGCAGGGCAAAGATAGACAACAAACAAGTAGTTATATGTCAAGGAGGAATAAGATGGTAAAGAAAAATAAAGCAGGATGTGAGGTGACATTGGGTGGTCAAGAGCTCCCTGATGAGGTGACATCTAAGCAGAGCCCTGAGGAGGAGTGTCCTTGATGTATTGGAGGATGCACAAGCTGGCCAATGTGACTGCAGCGGAGAGAACAAGGGAGAGGGGGAAAAGAAATGAAGTCAAAGGGCTAGTCAAGGGCAAGATCCTATAAGACTTTGTGGGCCTTGGAAAAGTTTCAGACTTTAGTCTAATTGCAAAAGCAAGGCATTGGCGGGGGTGGTGTATAGCTAGGGTACATGTTCAGCTGCTGTAATAATTTCATGAAATCGAATTCTCACTCATGTCACATCCACAGGTACAGTCCAGAGTAGTTAGTGTTGCTCTGGTCCACCCTTCTCCAGAGTGTGATGGTGAACAACCAGCAAGAGTGGAAAGGAAGAGGTTGAACCTCTTCCTTTAGAGCATGACCCGCCCCTTGTTCACGTTCCTTCTGCTCACATCTCATTAGTTCCAGCCCAGTTACACGGGCACATCAGCGACAACAGAGGCTGGAAAAGAGAGTTGTTAGTCATTGTCTGAGTAAAATTGGGAAAATCTGTCACTTAAAAAAGAAAGGAGAATAGATGTTGGGGAACAGCAAGGAGTCTCAGGTTTTGAGGGAAGGAGTGACATGATTTGACTTACGTTTTTAATAAGACTGCTCTAAACATCAGATGAAAAAATAATCTGGAAGGCCAGGGTGGAAGTAATGAGAGTAGTTAGGAAGTGATTTTAATAATTCTGGTAATGAATTATGATGGCACAGACTAGAGTGACAGGGCAGGAGAGAGTGAGAAGTGCACACATTCTGGATATATTTAAAGGTAAGGTTATACAGATTTGCTGATTGGTAAAAATGTGAGGTAGGAGAAGGAGAAAAGGAAGTTAAGAATGACTCCTAAAACTTTGGGCTCAAATACAAAAAAAATGGACTTACCATCTACCAAGATGAGGAAGATTGGGTAAAGAGCATACTTGGGGATGAAATTGAGAGTTTGCTTTTTGATATACTGAGTCAGAACTGCCTATCAAACATTCAAATACAAATGTCTAGAAGGAAGTTAGAATTTAACTCTCTAATTTAGTAGCAAAATCAGGGCTGGAGTACAAATTGGAGAGTTGTTGATGCTCCGATGAGATTCAGTGCCACACACAGAGATGTAATGAACTTGTTCCACGTGTTGATCTAACTACGATCCCTCAGTCCATGTTTGTGTTATTACAAAGCCTAGGCTCTTTACACCGGGCCACACGAGCCATCTAGGACCTAGGACCTGCTAGTCTGCCTTTCCAGACCCATTGCTCATTGCTCCCTCTCCTTCCTCTCTCTCCACGCCCTGTTTCAACTTTAATTTATGCCTTCACCATTTCACTAGAGAAGAGAAACAAAATATGCTTCCATCCGAGAGAGATCATGTAAGAAAGGAATGCCTTAGGGGTAGCAACTCTGAAGGGTACATCAAAGGACTTAAGATTAAAACAAAGATGAGCCCAAAAGCTGGTTGAATGGGCTCACCAAGAAAAGGGAATTGGGATTCTCTGAAGACACAAGTCACAGATGAAACAGTGGGGTGTGGTGATGGCTGGGCAGGTGGTAGAGGTTGTTGGGAGAATGGAAAGAGGAATGCCTCAAGAGCTCATGAAGTTCGGTGAGGAACTTCTGGGAAGCCATTGGCATCTTTGAAGCCTGCACAAGATGTGGGACTGGTCTTTATTTCAGAGTTCTATTTACTTGGCCAAGATAGCTGCTTGAAGGGCTGTTTGTGGTACAGTCATTAAGCACAGCTTTTATGACGATGTCATGAGGATTGGGGGAAGACTGGAGAAGAGTTTTGAGACTTTGAATAATCTCCCATTGATTTTTAGCACCTCTTTGTTTCTACCATGGCTATATTATCTCAAAAAGAAGAGAAAGATTCTAGAAGAATGAAGAACATTGGGAATGCCATCATTAAGGTTTGCTTTTATGGACTTTCTTTATTAATTCACTTTCCCAGGACCTATATTTCCCCATGAGCTGACTGATGGAGACACGGGATTTTTGTCCTCCTACACTAGAGGCCTTATTATAGGTTCAATTATGCCCCCTTTGCAAATTCATAGGTTGAAGTCCTAACTCCCTGTACCTCAAAATGTGACCTTATTTGGAAATCAGATTATCGTGGATGTAATTAGTTAAAATGAGGAATTAGAGTGAACCCCAATTCAGTATTCTGGCATCCTTATAAAAAAGGAAAAGTTGGAGCCAGAGACACCCATAGAGTGAAGGTGATGTGAAGAGACTTGGAGAAGATAGTCTTCTACAAGCCAAGGAGAAAGGACTGGAACGCCTCCTTCCCTCATGAGCCCTCAGAAGGAACAACCCTGCCAACACCTTGATTTTGGTTTTCTAGCTTCCAGCATTGTGAGTCAATAAATTTCTGTCATATAAGCCACCCAGTTTGTGGCACTTTGTCATATAAGCCCTAGCAAACTAACATCGTCCTCTACATGTGTAACTTCAACAAGTATACACGATAAGATACCAGGCTTGGCCTGGGGACAAGGAACTTAAACAAAAATCATTACCTCACCTCTAATTTGTTGTAAAGTTTGGGCTAGGCCCTTTTGATTTGTTTTTACTGATGCATTTTAGAACTCAAGAAGCAGTTTTCCAGATGCACTAGTGACCGTGGTGAAAATTGAGTCATGCCATATACATACTCCTTAAAGAAAGTTGACTAGGCCGGGCACGGTGGCTCAAGCCTGTAATCCCAGCACTTTGGGAGGCCGAGACGGGCGGATCACGAGGTCAGGAGATCAAGACCATCCTGGCTAACATGGTGAAACCCCGTCTCTGCTAAAAAAATACAAAAAACTAGCCGGGCAAGGTGGCGGGCGCCTGTAGTCCCAGCTACTCAGGAGGCTGAGACAGGAGAATGGCATGAACCCGGGAGGCGGAGCTTGCAGTGAGCTGAGATCCGGCCACTGCACTCCAGCCTGGGCAACAGAGTGAGACTCTGTCTCAAAAAAAAAAAAAAGAAAGTTGACTACACCAATTCAGGGGACAAAGGGAGAGAGAGAAATTTAGATAATGCTGGGAGTTTGCCCTTCATCCTACTCAATAGGTTTATGCCTCAGAATGAGTATGAGCTGAGAGGCAGAAATCTGTGGCTGCAACCTGCTGTTTTCTCCTGGTCTCAGTTCTCATGTGCCTTCAAGCAAGAGCATCTTTCTGTGGCAAGAATGGTTTCTATCTATTAAGGTGCCATCTTAGTCCATTTGTGTTACTGTAAAGGAATACCTGAGGCTGAGTAATTTATAAAGAAGATATTTATTTGGCTTATGGTTTTGCAGGTTGTATGAGAAGCATGGCACCAGCATCTGCTTCTGGTGAGGGCCTCAGGAAATTTCCACTCATGGTAGAAGGCAAAGGGGAGCTGGCATGTGCAGGGATTACATGGCAACAGAGGAAGCAAGAAAGGGGAGGGAGGTGCCAGGCTCTTTTTAACAACTTGTTCTCATGGGAACTAATAGAGTGAGAACTCACTCATTACCACAAGGATGGCACCAAGCCATTCATGAGGGATCTACTTCCATGACCCAAACACCTTCCATTAAGTCCCACTGTCAACATGGGGGATCAGATTTCAACATGAGACTTGGAAGGGTCACATGAACCAACCTATGGCAACTGTCTGTTTTCCATACCTTGAGGTAATTTGAGGTTTAAGATACTTGTGCTGTATAAGATGACTTTACCCCCATCCCCAGATAGAAGGCAGCTGCATGTAAAGATTTTCTTCCTATTGATGCAGCTGGTGTGAGGCAGTTCTGGTAAGCACAATGGCATTGGTGGTGGTGACCTTCATGTAGGCATCACACTCCATGGCATGGATTGCAGTGAGCACAACAGGCCACACAGAGTTTATGAAATTGCCTCTCCTCTCATTCAAGTTGAATGTGACAATGGAAGGGTAAGACTGATGTGAAAGAGCAGGAAGGTCATCTAAGCCAGTCACGTTTAAACTTTTCTTTTAAAGCCTCAGATGGTTTTACTCAAGGCACACCTACGTGAAACCCACTGTAGAAAGGAGACGAAGGTGGAGCTTTCTCTAGACCAGAGTCATCCCAGGCATATATCTCAGGGGGCCAGGCAGGTAATGCAGCTGAGTGAAGTGGGAGGGATGCGGTTCTGGAGAACTGGGGAGTGCTGGCTGTCTACAGAGGCAGCCGCCAGTGGCTTTAGCCCTGCCGGCATGGGTCCCAGTGTTACCAGATGCATTTCCAAGAGAAGCCAGAAAGCCAGATTGTTATGTAAAATGTCCTGATTTTTAAAAACTTCTGGTCTGTGAAAGACACTGTTAAAAGAGTGAAAAAAAAAAACCAAAACAAACATAGACTGAGAGAGAATATTTGTGAAACACATACATCATCAAGTACTTATATCCAAAACATACCAAAAAACTCGACAATGGGAAAACAACCCAATTTTAAAGTGGGCAAAGATCTAAACAGACACCTCACCAAAGAAGATACACAGATGGCAAATTAGCATATGAAAAGATGCTCCACATCATATATTCTAACCCATGGAAATTGCCAATTAAAACAAGATACTACTACATGCTATTAGAATGGCTAAAGTGAAAAACTGAAAACACTATATGTTGGTAAATATGTGGAGCAATGAGAACTCTTATTCATTGGTGGTAAAAATGAAAAGTGATACGCTGTCTGTGGAAGACAGTGTGACAATTTCTTACAAAGCTAAACACAGTCTTACCACATGATTTAGCAATTGTGTTCCTTGGTATTTACCCAAACGAATTGGAAACATATGTCCACACAAAACCCTGCACATAGATTTTCATAGCAGCTTTATTCATAATTGCCAAAATTTGTGAGCAACCAATATGTCCTTCAGTAGGTGAAATGAGTAAATAAACTGTGATGCATCCACACAATATACTACTTATTCAGTACTAAAATGAAATGAGTTATCAAGTCATGAAGAGACACGGAGGAGCTTTAAACACATTTTGCTAAGTGAAAGAAGCCAGTCTGAAAATATTACATACTTTATAATTCTATGACATTCTGAAAAAGGCAAAACTATAGATATAGTAAAAAGATCAGTGGTTTCCAGGGGGTAGAGGGAAGGGAAGGATGACTAGGCAGAATATGCAGGATTTTCTTAGGGCTGTGAAGCTCTTCTGTATGATACTGTAAAGGTGGATACACGATATTGTGCATTTGCAAAACCTGTAGAATGTACAACACAGAGTAAAATCTAATGTAAACTGTGAACTTTAGTTAATAATAATGTACCAATATTGGCTCATCAATTGTAATAGGCATACCTGTTGCAAGATGCAAGATGGGAATGATAGAGAAAACCTGGGATGAGGGTCCACTTGGAAGAGGGGAGGACATATGTGGGAACTCTATACTTTTTGCTCAATTTTTCTGTAAACCTAAAACAGCTATTAAAAAATAAAGTGGGCCAGGCATGGTGGCTCATGCCTGTAATCCCAGCACTTTGGGAGGCTGAGGCGGGCGGATCACGAGGTCAGGAGTCCGAGACCAGCTTTGCCAACACAGTGAAACCTCATCTCTACTAAAAACACAAAAATTAGCCAGGCATGGTGGCGCGTGCCTGAAACCCCAGCTACTCGGGAAGCTGAGGCAGGAGAATCGCTTGAACCCGGGAGGCAGAGGCTATGGCAAGCTGAGATCACGCCACTGGACTCCAGCCTGGGCAACAGAGCAAGATTCTGTCTCAAAATAAATAAATAAAATGTATATTAAAAACCTCCTGGTTTTGAAATTTTAGCTACTACTTCAATATTTAAAGAAAAGAAAATCATTGCACAGATCAATAAAAACTCATCTGGAGGTTGGCCATCAGGTGCTGGAGTTTGACCTCTGCCCCAGGCCCCTGTGGCAGCCTCAGAGGTGCTGCTATGGGGCCCCAGGCTCCATGGAACACGGTGTGAAGACCATGGAGCTACTCCAATCTCCCCTCCTTAGAGAGAAGGAAACTGAGGTCCAGAAAGGTGAAACGACTTGCCCAGGGTGAGCTGGTCCATTAGGGACAGAGCTTAGACGGAGATTCCAGGTGCCTTTCAGTTTCTTCCCCAAGATGCCTTTCCCAAGGCCTCAGGACCTCAGCCTCATTTTCCCACTAACTGAGAGGGAAACAGAGAGGCTAACTGGGCTCATTTTTATAGAGGCAAATATTGAATTGTTGAGGCTTGGACTGGGAAAAGAGGGGGAGGGAAAAAAAAACCAGAATGGTGAGCCTAGAAAACAGACAGGGAAGCTAAGGAAAAACGCCCCCAAGACTGTCATCAGAGCTGCTTACCTGCCGGTTTCTGACTGTAATCCCTCTGGGGCAGTTCCCCAGAGAACTGCACATGAGAGCTCATCTGCCATATTTCTTGGGCTGGTAAATGGTCTGTTGTATCCTAAAACTTGGTCTGGTTTTAGTAGCCATTTTGCTGAAAAAAATCTCAAGACTCCCCAAAATATCACCCCAATGACTTGCTGAGATGTTCCCACTCTCTATAATCAGAACCACTGAAAGCAAGCTCTCGCCTCTTCCACACTCCAGTTGGAATGGAAACTCATTCCTGACTTGGAAAAGGTACAGACCCCTTATCACCCATCACCCAGATTAATTTCATGGAAGGTGACCAGAAGAAGGGAGCAGACATTTATTGGGAACTTAGCTTCAATGTGCTCTCTTGTTTAATTCTCACATCATACTATGAGTTGAAATAGTATTTATTCTAGATTTTATTCTAGATTACAGAGGAGGAAGTTAAAACTCAGTGTAGTACCGCAAATCCTGGAAATTAAACAGCGAGTTCACTTAGAGCCAGATCTTAAACCACACCTGTCTCACTACTTTTCATTTCCAGTTCAGACTATGGCACCACCCTGCACAAACAGGGCCCTGAAGGATGTGCTTTTATCACCCAATTTTACATGCACTAATGATGGATGTTTTGACTTGAGAAGAAAAATGTAAGGAGGCTCAGCTAAGATCCTCCTTCCCACTCCTCAGTGCTATCCCTTGGTGGGGAAAGATAAATTCTTCCAGCAGGGTGCTTCCTACAAGGCCACAATGATTCTGAATTTCTGATCCATAGGTCATAGATTGAGGTTAAATGTATGTTGAAAACGTTTATGGGAACACAAAGGATTTGGGGAAAAGGGAGCATAGCATTTATGGAGTGGCTATTAATAACTCCCGTTGCCATTATTGAGCACTGACTGTGTCAGGCACTAATATAAGTCCTGCGCATGCTGTGAGCTATTTTATCCTCACCGCCACCCAACAAGGCAGGTGCCATTCCTACTGCCATTTACAATTAATTAACTGAAGCACATAAAGGTTACCATCTGCCCAAGGTTATACAGGTACTAAATGGTAAAAGCTGGAATTTGAACTTGAGTGGTATGATTCCCAACCCTCTGCCATAATGTCTGCTTAGCACCTGTCAAGCGCCAGCACTGGCATTTTGGTGTTTTACCTGTGTCACTGAATCCCCACACATCCCTGTGAGGCAAGTACAACTGGTTATGAACATGTGAAGTCAGATTATCCAGCTTCATCCTGTACAAACTATGTTGTTTTGGGGCACATTACTTAGCCTCTCTGTACCTCAGTTCCCCCTTTGTAAAATGGGGCTAATAGTATCAACCTTGTGGGGCTACTGTGAGAGTAAAAAGTGGTTATATGCATCAGGTACCTCATATTTATCCCACCTTTTAATACCTGAGAAAAATGAGTTTCAGAGAGATTAAGTCACTTGCCAAAGATCACACAGCTGGTGAGTGTATTGCCTTCTTGGACAGGAGGGAGAAGGAAGTTGGGGGCTGCTTCTGAAATGAAAGTAATTTACTCTAAAATGAATGCAATTTGGACACCAAATGCAGTGGAGAGCATCAGCCTCTAATAGAGAAAATATGATTTAGTGGTTGGTTTTTAAACTAAACAAATTTACTGTGGTCTCTAAATGAGTCTCATGACAAGACCAAAACATTTCTTTTGCCCCAGATTACCAATATCATATGTTAAGGAGAGAAAACCAGATGGCTCTTAAGCTGGTGTCGGTAGAAATATATATAGGTGGGCTGTTTTTTATAGCTGTTGGCATATAAAATAAGTCATTATTCTAAATAGAAAAATATTGATGATGTCATCGAGGCCATTGAAAGACACATCAACCTGATCTGATGAACTGGAAAATCAATAGATACTTTCCAAACAAGATGACATGCCTTTTTAATTGGTTGTGTGAGTGTGATATACTGTGTACTGCAAAGGTTCAAAGTTAATTCTCATTGGTTTGGGGTTTGGGTTGTTGTTTCTGTATGCAGGCACTTTCACATCCACTTAATGTATTATTAATAGCAGTAATGGTACCTGGTATGTATGCTTTCATTCCAAGAAGGAATACATTTATTGGTTATGTTTGCTGCCTTATAATAAGAGGACTGGCATTTCTACCTACTTCTCAGGTGGCCAAAGGATAGCTGCCATGGGTTTGGTCTACATTTAACACAGGGGACCTCAGCCAAAGAATATCTCATTTCTCGTGGGATATTAATTCAGAAGCAGACGACTTTCTGGACACATCCAGTCAATTCCAGTTGTGGGATCTCTGAGCTATTGCCCTGGCTTCAAACAAAATCCAAATGAACTGTGGAAACACAGCCTTGATGTTGAAACACCTTGTCAAAGAGGTCTCGGGGCCAGAGTAAGTGAGCTTAAGGGGAAGAGAGGTGGTGTCTCGCTGCCGCACTGTGTGACTTCCATTAGAAAACTGTGCGATATTATTCTGATATGCATCTTCCTAAGAAGCAGGCCTGGGTAAACATTAAAGGGTTTTTTCCCAAAAGGACTTGACATGCCGTTGTGTGCCTTTCCTTGACTTCACATCGATTGGGGTAAATTTCCTTTTGGAAAGCAACTGAAAGTCTTGAGAGGCCCAGGTGGGGAAAAGGCGTGAGTGATCTCCAAAAACTACCTGAGAAAGCAGAGCTGGAGGGAACCTGAGATCCTGCATTTAGTTAGTACCCCTTTGTGTAGATGAGGAGGGGTTCCAGCTGACACTACATCCTGGCAAACGAGCTGAATATCAAGTTAAAGTTTTTTTAAAATATCGACTTAGCTTGGTGTTGTTCAGGTAACACTAGAAGAGAAATAATTTGACCTTCTGTGAAACTCCTGAAATACCCACATTTTGGAGAAAATGATACATGAAAGGAAAAGAGGAAAAGTCAGAGAAAGGGTCAGAAAAAAAGCAAGAGGAAGAAGGAAAGGATGCGGGATGAGAGACAGAGGAGAAGGTGACAAGGAAAAGGGAGAAACTCCCATACCATACTCTTGAGTCCTCACATCGCCTGCCTCCCAAATATTACAGTGCTTTGTTCTGGCCACTGGGAAGTGGTCCTGTAAACCAAGAACTGTGTGAAAGCCATCAGCCCACAGGCAAAAAAAAAAATAGCTGGTGTTTTAGACCCCCTCCACATGTGCTTGGCATCTCTGAGTGATACCTGATTATTTTCTCTCAGGAGGCAAAAATGCTAGGCACCCAGTTGTTATGAAGGGAGAGGGAGTGGAAGTGGGATTGTAAGGAGCTGGGGAGCACGGTAGATGGAGCGTGGAAATGGGCAGAGGGCAAAGACCATGGCCACGTGGGTGGGCTGGGAGGTAGCTTGGACACTCTCATGCTCTCAGGCAAGTTCCTCGGCATCTGCAGAGGGTCCCTTCTCGTGGAGTACTCATGTTAGAGGAGAAAGCAGCTGTCTTGCTCCAGAAAAACCCTGTATTTACAACAGCCGGCACCAACTGAGATTTATAAGCCTGCCCCTTAGGAGGGAAGCCCGGAGAACACAGACCAACCTTGAACTGGCGTTGGCTCTTCACACCTTATCAGCTCTTCATCAATCACAATGACGTTTTTTATGGTTGGTCTTCCCAGGCCAGGGTCAGAGATAGGGCAGTTGGGCTTCTCTTGTTTTCCTTTCTTCTGAGAATGTCAGGTGACCTTGCTTTGCTCTTTCCCACCAGGCCTCCTGAAGGGTTTTTTCTGCTCATTCTGAGCTGGGCTGCTGCTGCTCCATGCCCAGTCCTGGCTAGGAGGTTGGCAACCCTCATGGGGGCTCATTGTGGCTGAGTCTCATTTGAGTTCAGCTGACCACCATCAGTTTCCATCAGCCATGCTTTCTCCACTGAGGGCACCATCAGTGCCACTCTGGGTGGCCCCATGCCAGAGTCTGCCAGGATGAAGCAGACCTTGTGGTCCAGAAAGTGACTTAAATGCAACAGGTTCGTCACCTGACATCACACTTTTTCTGTGGAATTATGACCTTTAATTTTCCTGGGACTGAATATCCTCATCATGGATAACAATGACAATAATGAGAATAAAATATTAATAATAACAACAAGTGCTAATATGTATTGTGTTCTTATTATGGAAGAGATTGTTACCACCGAAGCACTTTTCCTGAATTAATTCATCTAAATCTCTCAAGAACCCTCTCATGCAGGTGCTATTATCATCCCCATTTCACAGTTGAAGAAACTGAGGCCCAGATTGTTTCAATGACTCACCTAAAACCACTCAGTGGGTCAGTAGTAAGTACTGCTGGATTTTGGACCCAGGCAGTGTGACTTTTGTTTAGAGTCTTAAAACAGTTTGCAAAGATTTTCACAAAAGCTATTTCACCAACTTCTCCACTTAGCTCTGGAAAGAAAGCAGGATAAGAATTATTATTCCCGTTTGACAAACAAGAAAACTGAACTGCAGCGCTTAGGTGATATCCAAGCATAGCTGGCCAGGGCAGAGTGGAGTCTGGAACCCTGGTTTCTTCTTTGGTAATTCCAGACCTCTCAGGGCTGAGCCTCTGCAAAATGAAATGCTCAGCCTGGTGATTTCTAAGCTTCCTTCAAGCCATCTCCTCTGATCATAAACGCTGACTTCATCTTTCTTTAACAGTCTTTAGAATGTAGGAAGGAATTTCTTCTCATGGAGGCTGTTGTGTATTTAGAAAAACCTTGCTAATACGTCTTTAACAAAAGCAACAAAAACATTCAGCTGGATATTTTGTTCTTCAACAGAACTCTTTAACAGAAGCCTAATATTTACTCAGGATTGCCCTATCTAAAGAATATTAATTAGGAAATGATTAAAGGATATTGAATCTTCTTCCATTCATTGCCTCAAATATGAGGAATGCGTATTTATGGAAACACTTATTTTGTCATCTTTGAATCTACTCTGTTAGTTTGCATACTGTGTTTAATTTTGTCAGGTTTCTCCAAAATCCAGTTGCTAATAGGACCTAAATCTATTAAATATTGACTCCAGCTTTGCCATGCAGAAACATTATTCCGTTAATAATGCAGTTCTATTAAACATCATTGATACCGAAAGTGGAATAATGTCTCAGTTTGAGTGGCTGTGTTTACTCTCAGGCAAGATACTAGAGAGGGGTTTTCTGACTTGATGTTAGCCAGTTTCTTCTACCATGGGGATGCTCGTGAAAGAAAAAACTGACCGAATTAAAATTGGCCTGTGGGCTTTATTTTTTTATTTCCTGTAGCTGAAAGTGTATAAATTGAACTGCACTAAATAAAACACAATAATTTGTTCTCGAAATTAGCAAACACACGTTCTACCCATAAAACTGTTGCTCTGTGATGTGAGACTGGATTTCATTTCAGTGGTCTTGATTTATTGTTTGGTTTGTTTTATTTTGAGGGGGCGGGGCTGAGACCTCTGCAGGACAAATCTATTAAAATGGTTGACCAGAGCAGATTTGTGAAGGTTTATTAATCTTTAAAAGTCTGAGTCAGTGAATTGGAAGTTTTAAATGTTAGAAATGATTTTTAAAGGACTTCAAGATGAATATATGTAGCTTAAACCAAAAGATTTGTGTGAGCTCGGAGAGATCTTCCTCTACGTATTTCACTCTTCTCTTGAAGGTCATTCTCTATGGACTTGCATTTTGTGCTTAAGGGACAGATTTTGTGTCATGCGAGTTGAGAATATGGTCAACTAGGATACCTTAGCTGGCCTGACAAGGGTCTGGATGCCGCTCAAGTAACCTCCCCTACAGCTTGCCACCAGCCCCCCTGCTCACTACATCCGTGTGCATCCTCTGAAATGAGTAGGCATAGATGGGAAAGGTGAGAGGCATGTTAGTTGAAATTGGGAGCCAGGGGGTGATTTGGAGAGAGGAGATGGGTTTCTGTCGACTCCCTTGGGCTAGTTTTAAGTTTCTCTGGGAAAGCAGACTAAAGGCAAAAGCCATCAGAACAGCTCAAAAGAGGCTTAGTGAATATCGAGGTGTAGATATCTTTATGAAGTGGTGATTTCATTTCTTTTGGGTATGTTCCTTCGTGTAGCTAAATCATGTGGTAGCCTTATTCACAATAGCCAAGATATGGAAGAAATCGAAGTGTCCATCACTGGATGAATTAATAAAGAAATTGAGATATGTGCATGTATATATATATATATATATAATTTAAGGCTAAATTATATGCCTATATATAGAGATATATAATCTCTTTATATATACACACATTATATATACATATTTTATATATATATATATTCCATAAAGAAGAAGATCCTGCCATTTGGAACAATACAACATAAATGAACCTAGACCACATTATGCTCAATGAAATAAGTCAATCACAGAAAGAAAATTACTGTATGACCTCACTTATATATAGAATCTCAAAATAACAACAACTTAGAGAGTAGAAAGGTGGTTATCAGGAGTAAGAGAAATGGGGAGATGGAGGTCAAAATACCAAGTTGCAGTTATGTAGGATAAACGAATCTAAAGACCTAATATACAGCATGAGGACGATAGTTAGTAATATTGTACACTGGAAATTTGCTGGAAGTAGATTTTAGATAGTCTTACCACACACAAAAAAGTTAACTACGTGAGATGATGGGTATGTTAATTTGCTTGATTAGTAATCATTTCATGATGTTTATGCATATCAAAGCATCACGTTATATATCTTAAATATGCACAGTAAATAATGTGCTAAGGAAAAATAGACTTGGGAAGTTGCTGGACGCAAGCATAAGTGCTTTGGGGCTCAGGATTCTTAGTTCTAGTGGCACCTAGTCTAAGGAAAAGAAAAAAAGAACTTACCGGTTCATGTGAGTGACAGGAATTACCTGGTTTTAGCTCTCAGGTTGTCCCAGGGACCCAAATGATGTCACCCTTCCCTTTCTCTTGGCTCTGTTCCCTACTGGTTGGCTTCATAACCAGACGCCATGCAGTGGCAAGATGGCTGCGAGCAGTTCAAGTCCAGTAGAAAGAATTCTAGCCTCTCTCCCAGCCTACCCAGCAAAAATGCCTTTGCATCTTGTTGCTTCTGATGGGGCCACCTGACTCTCTCAAATCAATTGCAAGGTCCAGGTGAATGAACGCTCTGATTGGTCAGGACTGAGTCGTAGGCCCAACCATGGAGCCAGGCCCACTTCTGGCACTGGCAGAAGAGGATAGATGGTTACCCAGAGGAAAAGAAGGTGTTTGAAAAACAGGTGGCAGAAACAACAGAAAGCTGGGTGCTCTCTGCAGGGTAACAGAGAGACAGTAGGAGAGAACAAACAGGGCCAGCTCCACGGGTGGCTGCTGCTGTCACAGTTTGGGACATGAAAGGCATCCCTTTGGGAACTCCCAGAAATAGCTGAGAAACACTCTGAGGGGGCTAGTTTCTGGCAATTAAATGGATTTGGACCATTACAATTTGGGTATAGAAACAATGTGTTGATTTTCCTTCCAAAGCAAGGCCTAGGGCATTTGATTCTACTTGGAAATCTAGTAAGACAGATGTCACTTAACAAAGTTGTATGAACATATATCATCAAATCCCTAAAATACTCTGTTTAAACCCTTCTTATGGTTTGTTTTTGCAGTTTTTAAATGTCTCATTCTGGTAACAATTCATTTATAGACTGATTCTGAGGACCTGGAGACAAAGAAGTCTTTATCTAAGGCAGTTATTACGTTGAAATTTTCTGAGGCAACCTCAGCGGCTAAGAGATGTGATTGCATTTGTCTCCTAAAATGCATTCAGTCTCTTCAATATCTGTGACTGTGCCATTTATTCTTCATTCCTCATGTTGTAGGTTTTAGTTTTCTCTCTATTTCTTAGGCTTGCCAGGGATTAATTTCGTCTTTTCAAAGAACCCACTTTGGTTTTACTAGTCACTTACACTTTGCTATTTATATTTTTCTAAACTTAGCTGTAGCAATTTCTAAAATTGCTATTTTATTTTTATATAATTTATCTTCCAACTTTGTTTTAGTTGATTTTTTGCTGTCATTTTTCTATTTCCTTAAGTTACATGTTTAGTTTGCTTGTTTCCTTAAATACTAAAACTATACATTTTATTTTGAATACAGCATTAGCCACTACTCATAAATTTGTATCATGTCATTTTTCTGCTAATTTTCTATGTAATTTATTATTTGATTTGATTTCTGCTTTGATTCAGGAATTGTTTCAAATTTTCCTTTGAATTACCAGATGAGTAAGTTTTGTTTGGTTACCTTTTTGTTGTGGTTATGGCTGGTTTCTAGCTTTATTTCATTATACTGAGAGAATATGACCCTTATAAACTCAACATTTTACATTTTTACAATTTTCTTTTTAGTCAAGCACACTATCAATTTTTTACATATATGTATATAACATAAGAGGAAAAGTGAATCTTTGTAACATACATTACATATGTGCATGTGTGTGTGTATATATACTCGCACATGTGAAATATTAGAATTTATTATTTTACTCCTTTATATCTTTTTTTTTTTTTTTGCCAAAATTCATCTGTTGGAATCTCAGAGAACTGAAGTTCCCCACTATGATTATGGTTTTACCGAATTGTTTGTATATGATTAAAATGTTTTTTATATATGACTTATTGCTGCTATATTTTGCTCATTTCAACAACTCAAAATATTCCTTGTTACTTAATTTCATGTTTTGGCCTCAAGTACTACTTAATCTGATATTAATATTGGTATTCTTCCTTTCGTTTGGTTTGTGTTTGGATGATATAACGGTAGCTACCATTTATTTTTAAACATTTTCATTTTGTTTTAGGTATCTATAATCTTCTAAACAGTGCCCAATTAAATTTTGTTTTTTGTTGGTTGGTTTCTTTTTCTAACCTAATCTGTGAGTCTTTGTCTATTAATGAGAAAAATAAAGCCATTCACATTAATTGTGATATCTGATATGTTTGTTCTCATGCCTTCCATGTTATATTTTCTGTAATTCTTACTTATTTTTTCTACTTCTTCCCTGATTTGAATATTTTAAAATCCTCTTTTCTTCCTTTTATATGAAATTCTGCTATGTTTCTTATTTTGTTGATAAAGTTATATCTATAAAAGTCATTTTTAAACATATGTCTCTGCCACAATTAAATAACAACTGTATGCCTTCCCCGCTCTCCTAAAAAGCACAGGGCCTTCAGCAGGGTTTTGCCTTCTCTCTCTTAATTCCTACACCTACCTCTACCCCCACTCCCAATTTTGAGTATTGTTTAGTTAATATGGGATTTTAATTCTGACAGTTATTAAACTTTTATTATAATATATCTCTTTTCAAACATTCTTTTTTATCATTCACATTATCATTTATACTTGCATTATTATGAGGCTATGCACGGCATTACCGTATACAGGGTAAACGTGCAGGTTCTGAAATCAGTTTATCTGACTTTAGATTGTGGTTGAATGAGCTTGGACGAGTTACCAAAGGAAAACTAATAGCAAAATGTGATATTTGCCTCTAATGAGGGGAAAGTAATAGTAAATAATAGATATAATGTACTTAGAAAAATGTTGACAGATGGTAGGTAGCCAGAATCTGTAAGGTAGTATCATCATCATTCCATTTAGATCGAATTGTAAGCGTCATTGCATTGTTGCATTTGGTCTCCTCTAATTCTTACACTCCATTATCTGCTACCTTGAGATTTGCATTCTGATTTTATTTTTATGTGACTTTCACATTTTATTAAGTAATTCCTTTATAAAGGGTACAGGAGTCTTTGTTGTGTGGAAATGTCTTTCTTTGACCATCCCAATATCTTGGCCAGGTAAATAATTTTGAAATTATAATCCTTTTCTTACATATAAGAAAACCAATGCCTGTCTCATTCTGTTCTGTGTTAAGTAAACCATTCTCCCTCTATTGTCTGATTTCAGAAACTTTATCATCCAGTTATAGCTAGCTTTGTTTCTTTTGTCTTATTAAGTCTGCCTGGCACTAAGCAAGCATTTTTGATCTGAAAATGCAAGTCATTTTTTATGTAAGAGGAATTGTCTTCTAAAATGCGTTTGATTATTCTCTTCAAACTATTCCTTCCTTTCCTTGTAGACTACTATTTTCACATTATAGATGTCCTGGATCCGTCTTCCACATCTCTTATCTTTTTATTCATTATTACCATTTCTTTATATTGTTCTCTGTCTTGTGAGATAATTTGTCCATTTAATCTTCCAAGTCACTAGTTGAGTATTCATCATGGTCCAGTTTATTGTTCAATTTTCCTGTTCTAGTTTAATGTTTAGAAATTATATTTTTATTCTAGAAAGATTTATGTTCTTGGGTTGTTCCATTGCAACCTCATCTTTTATCATTTTAAGAGTTTTCATTTTAGTTTTATATTGTATTTTGTTTTATATCCTCTTTCTATCATTAAAACAGCCTCAATAGCAGCCATGTACCCTGGTTTTAGCTTGGTTTCCTTTTCTGGAGTCTACTGATTTTACTTTCAATCTTTCTATTAGTGTGAGTTGTTTTGGGACCTGTGTAGATAAGACTACCAGCGTCTACTGGGCATGTATACATAGTGGAAGATTGACAAGTGAACAAAGGAAAAGGAGGACTGTGTTTTCCACCAGTTAGTTACCAACAGATTAGCAAATTGAGTCCTGTTGTCTGGGGCATGGGGAGCCCTCTAAGATCTTATTTTTCTCCATGACTGACAGGGAAGCACTGTCTTCAAGTATATGGAAGGGAAGCTGTTCATTCCAAGATTATTGTCCTTGAAGGCAGCCAGAACCAATGAGATGAACAGTTCTTTCCCAGGGTTGCACCCAGCAAACAGATGGGGCAGTTTCTGTGCCTGTGCCGCAGAATCCATTGACTCAGTTGGGGATCCCCCTTAGGCAGCCAGGGGAGAAGTGATCTCGCCTGGTGAGCCCTTCAAAGCCAGACCACATCCTTCAGCTCTCCTCCCCACCAACCCTTAGTGTCAAAAACATGGCTCAGAAAAGCTACCCATCATTGACCCCTCATAGCACTTCTTCATAAGAACCCAAAGTCTCAATTGCATGTAGATTCCCTCGAGGCTCCAACAATAGACCTCGCTCAATCTACAGGTTTTCTTCTGTGATCGTATTTGAATTGTAAGCATTCCTATGACACCATTTAGTGCTAGACATTTCTGTTGGGAAATAAATATTTTCTTTCTTCTTTAAAGAAAAGTAGAATATTGTTCCTTTCATATTTGGAGAGAGAGAGAGAGAGAAAGAAACTGTAGATTTCATGCGACAGTTAAACAATTTTTTTCTTCTCTGGTGCCTGAAGACAGAGGGCTCAGAGGAAGCGGGAAAGGTGAAATTTCCTAACTGTATGTTTTCCAAACTGCATGTGGCAGACATAAGTAGCCCCCTCTTATCTGCTGTGATGCTTTCCATGGTTTCAGTTACCCACGGTCAACTGCCTCCAAAAATGGATGAGTACAATACAGTAAGATATTTTGAGAAAGAGAGAGAGAGACTGCATTCACATAACTTTTATTACAGTATATTGTTATAATTATTGTATTAGTTGCTATTAATCTTTTACTTTAATTTGTGAATTAAACTTTATCATAGGAATGCATGTGTAGGAAAAAACATAGTATATATGGCATTCTGTACTACCCATGATTTCAGGCAACCATTGAGAGTCTTGGAACTTGTCAGCTATGGATAAAGGGAGACTCTTACATTTGTCTATTCAGTAGACATTTCCTGCCTCCTTATTCCCAGTTAGCCAGTTAAATGAATCAGGATGAGTCTAAACCAGTCATGGGAATTCCATTCCACTTTGCCAGAACTTACATTCCAGCCTCCCTTGTAGCTAGAGAGAATCATAGCAAGTGTCACCCAAAGAGATTTGTATGTATATATTTTGGAGGGCCTGTCCCTTACCTTTCATTCTTCTTGGAATGATAGTATGGAAAGGAATGCCTGGAGCTATAGTAACCATTTTGTGATCATGAAACAACAAAACAAGACAATCATAGAAAGCCAGCACATTGAAGATGGTGTATTAACTTAGGCTCAGAAGAGTCAGGTCACTGATGACAGAGTTGAACCCCCTAAACATGTTAAGTCATAATGTAGGTACCAATGGCTTAACCCACTATGGTTGGGTATTCTGTTACCTGCAGCTGAAACCCTTTCTAATTGACACACCAATGTTTGGGTTGGTAGACTGCAGTTATGCAAAGGTCAAAGATGAACACTATTTTGTTTTTAAAACAAATACCGATGTATCATAAAAAGAATTCAAAACCCACATGAATTTTTAAAATAAAACAGGAAGCATCAAAGTGAATTTCTATTTGCCAGGAAGTTCTTTGGCTCACACCTATGGATGGTCACTCTCCTGTGCCCTTAGGAATTTGGAGGGCAAGAGTTTCAGAAAGACACTAGAGAGGCAGACCAATGTTTTTTGTTTAATAAAGATCAATAGTCATGCAGATTATTGCTGCCACTACTGCTGCTGTTGTTGCTGCTGCTGTTGCTGTGATATCATTATTTTTCCACCAGTAACGGAAGAAGAACACATTGCTGACGACTGTAAGACATTGATGCCAAATATCCCAGCCTGGGAAATATCTGATTTTACCATAAAGATTCAGGGAAAAGTACAAATATATTTTTCAATTGAATTAAAGTTAAATGAGGCTGTGATTCATAACAGTTAGGGGTTTGTGTTATTTATTATATTTTGAGTTGCCTCTGAGGTGAGCTGCTCTTTAAGTACTTTTTCTTTCCAAAAGGGAAAATGGGCAAAATAATAATGAGTGCTACCTGTTAGGTACATATCATGTGCCAGTCACTGTGCTGAGCACTTCATAGGCATCATCTCATGAAGTCCTTCCAAGAATTCTAGAACAAGCTGTCATAGTCATTGTTTTACAAACAGGCAACTCAGGGCTTAGAAGCATTGTATAACTAGTGGGAGAAATTTGTATCTGCCAAGCCCATATTCTTAATGTAACACTATGCTATCTTCCATAAAGTAGTTTAATGCCACTTCAAGGCCATGAAACTTACAGTTTAACATAGTGGTCTGGATCTTTTAACCAAGGTATCTATTTAATAGTGACATATTTTGAACTTCAGATTTAGTTTTTTATTACTTTACACATCTTTGAAATTGAATTGGCAGAATTACACCCACTGATTATCAACAGAATATGGCATGATTTGTTTCTTCATTATCAACCAGGGCAGTGTTTATCAATAGTCACATGTATACTTTCATTGTATTAAGTTTTTGAAAAATCAAATTCAGCACAGTACAGATAGTCCTTGAGCCATTGACTAAGTGAGAAAAAAAATCAAGGGGATAGTGAGGCACGTCACAGATAATTTGGACATAGAACAGTAGTTTTCTTAGTTTTCTTCATAAGACAGTGCTCAATAGTCTCTGACTATTTTTCTGTATTGACAAAAAGTAATTCCAATTTTCACACTGTCATGGTACAAATAGAAGTGTGACTTACACCTCACAATTTGCATAGCTGATTTCCTGTCCTTTTGACCATTCCATCATCTGTATGACAGTTACAAAAGTGTTTTTCTTTGGGACATCATTGGTATATGCTTATGCTTCGAGGAGTTTCCAAATTAAGCCATGGGTTTATCATATGACACACAAGGAATCTGATCCCAAGTAGCATGATAACCAGCCTCTGCAACTCAATAAATCAGGCTTCACTGATACTCAGAGCTGCAACTCCAGCCTCAGGAAGCACTTGGCTTTACTCTGGGTACCAAGGGACTCAGATGACCAGTTGTGAATAACAAATAGACTCAGCCTTCCTGAGGCCTGGAGTTAACCAGTTTGGAATCCTATTCTCCTGATATAGAACAGCCCTGCTATATACTTAGTGTGAACACTGTAGAGACAGGGTTTCACTATGTCTGCCAGGCTGGTCTCCAACTCCTGACCTCAGGTGACCCACCTGCCTTGGCCTCCCAAAGTGTTGGGATTACAGACGTGAGCCACTGCACCCAGCCATTTAATGGTCTTTACTTGTAAATATGGGGATAATGAAGGAAACCTGGATGACTCTCAGATGAGACCAGTCACCTACCTTAGTCACACTTCTCACCTTGATTATGCTGGTATAGCACTAAGACCACCTGGCATGCCACCGCTCCCCTTCTTGGAGAAACTTCCCTCCCTACAGCTTCTGCTTAAAAGTCGTAGGGCTGTCATCTTTGATACCATATGACTTGGACCAGGTATGGATGACTGGACCAGGAATGGGCAGTGCTCTAAGGAAGCCAAGCCACAGACACAAGGCATGGCCTGACCCTCCAAAAGATGAGCTGAATCAACCAAGATCTTCATTTGAGCTGAGAGAATGCAAAGAGGTATCATCGATGGGAGCTGAAGTAGAAAGGACATCCTGGGGTAGAATCAGGCTGGACAAGATCCTGGGGAAAGAAATTCTGAGATGAGGAAGTAGATATTACAGGGACACAGGAGCTATGAGGCAGGGAAAATATGTGGTGCAAAAACGTGGTGACAGGGTGAATGCAGGTCACTGAAGGATGGAAGAGAAAGAGATGTACAGGGAGAAGCAGAGTGTGAGAGACAAGAAAGAAGAAAGAAAGAGATGGAGAGACAAGAGAGAACTAGTCTCCAAAACTGATGAAACTGTCTCTAATGCTAACAGTTTTCCAATTCCTGCCCATGACTGTGGATATTCACAATAAACCCTCCTTGTTTTGCTGGATGTTTTGCCCTGTCTGGCCATTTTCAGAGGCAGAGAGTTTGAGAGGCTTTCTCTAAAATGTGTCTTAGAAGCCTGGAAATTGAAGTTGGCTCCAGTCGGTATGACCTTGACTATGACCTAAGCAGTGTTATTACTAAGAACTAATCCTTAAGAAGGGGGACGCCTAGTAACTAATTCAGATAAGCAGAGTTTACTTGGTTGGGCATCCTCTGGAGTGCCTGTGGCCTAATTCTATGAACAAAACCACAGAGAAGAGCCACTGTTTATGGCTGAGGGAGGGGTCCATTTACTTAAATAGGGCCCAACATGCTGGTAGCTCGACGCTTTGACAAGTGGGAAAGGACAAGTGGGATCATCTAAATGGCTCTGGCTATTTGTCTATATATTGTAAGTGCTGTATTTCCTGGAAAGAAGCTGGGAGTTAAGTAAATAGTTTTAACCTGTTCTCTCAACTTCCTGGCTGCCGTGATACTCAGACCACATTTCAATATTTCTGGGTTTTGTCTGACAAAGTAGAAGTGTGTGGAGGTGGAGGTGAGGAGGGGAGGAAGGAGGAGGATGTAGTGAAGATGAAATCATAAAACCGGAAGGAATTCAAAGGGTCAGACACTACAGGCCCCATCTGCAGGCGGGACTGTTCTAAAACAGGGGGAGATGCACCTCCTATCTCAAATTGGCAACAAGGGCATTCTATGTATTTAGGCCATTTTGCTCACGCTGCCAAAAGCCTCCTTTGTCAAGGAGAGTAGACCTGCTATCTGATCTATCTGAAGGAGGACCAGATAGTTGCCCTTTTTTCCAATCTCTCTTCCATTGCTGCCTTAAAATTTTGTAAGTTAAAAGTCATCTGTTTGGGCTACCTATCTCCAGGCATTCTCTTTCGATCTTTATATAAACTTATCAAATAACATTTCTCTAGGGCAGTAGGGAATCACTGAGTGATTTTGAGATTACTGGGCGTCTATGTGGACTGTGGAAAAAAACAAAACTATGATATGATATGGTGTGATATGATATATGAAATGATATGATACCATCAAACTGTGGTTTTTAAAATTCTTCATGTATTTATCTCATTTTTTCCCCACAACACAAAAGACAGATACTTTTGTTATTCCCGTCTCTCAGATGAGAAAAACCAAGGCTTTGAGAGATTGCATGACTTTTCCAAGCTCTAGACTTAAGGGGCAGAGTCTAGGTGTGACTCGGGTCCTTGGGTTGGGTGGTTTTTTCCTACTCTGGGTGGGTTCTGCAGGGAACTGAAGATATTCACAAACTGTTTCAGGTTGGCTTTTTAGCCAGTGACCAGCAGCCAGCAGAATGCAGGGGTAGCAGCATGCTACCCTCCTTTCCCCATGCATGGGCCCTCCTTTCCCCATGAGCAGACCAAGCCCTCTCCAGGAGGGGAGCCTCTGGGAGGTCATGGCACCCCCGAGGAGTAGCAGCCTGGCCAGCCCTTGGGAGAGATGACAAGAGTTGTCTCTTTACCTAGCACATGAAGTTTTGCAATAAATTACCAATCCTATTCTCTGCCTTCTCTTTCCACTCAAAGGCATGTCACTTTCAGACAGAAAGAAAGCTAACTCAAAATGTACTGTCATCATCTATATTAGTTATCTATTGGTGCATAATAGCTTACCCCAACATTTAGCAGCTTAAAACAATAAACATTAATTATCTTAGTTTCTGTGGGTCAGACATTTCAGAGTGGCATAGCTTAGGAGTTCCAGCTCCAGGTCTCTCCATGGCTGTAGCCTCTCCACGGCTCTCCAAGCCATGACTGCGGCTGGAGGACCCATTTCTGAAATGGCTCACCCAATGGCTATTGGCAAGAGATTTCAGCTCCTTGTTGGCTGTTGGCAGGAAGCCTCACTTCCTTGCCACGTGGACCTCCCCCTGGGGCTGCTTGAGTGTCTTCATGACATGGCAGCCAGCTTTCCCCAGAGTGAGTAATCCAAGGTAAAGGAGGAAGTCCTGGTGCCATTTATGTTTGAATCCTGGGAGACCCACACTGGCCCTCTGGCACACTCCATTCCTTAGAACAAGTCACTAAGTACAGCTCGCATTTCAGAGAGGGAATTAGGGCATACCTATTGAAGGAAATAATATCAGAGTATTCGTGGATATTTATTATTTCTATTTTATTTTATTTTCCATTTTTTGAAACAGGCTGTCACTCTGTCACCCAGGCTAGAGTACAGTGGTGTGATCATGGCCCACTGAAAACTCAAACTTCTGCATCAGCTTCCCAAGTAGCTAGGACTACAGGTGAGCAGCACCGTGCCTGGCTAACTTTTTAAGTTTTTTGTAAAGACCAGGTTTTGCCATGTTGCTCAGGCTGATCTTGAACTCCTGGCCTCAAGCAATCCTCCCGCCTCGGCCTCCCGAAATGCTGGGATTACAAGTGTGAGCCATCATGCCCGGCCTATTTGTGGATATTTAAAATCCACCACGCAGGCCCACAGGAGCACTCAGAAATGTCAACAACATTCAAGAAATGTGTGACTCTCACAATTGTCAGTTAATAAAACCAGAAGGATGAAGGTTTATCTTAGTTATGCACCTCATTAGACTAGATTATAGGATTGTTTTGATGGAGCTCTGAGAAGCATTCCGAGAAGCACACAGTTGTAAATATAGCAGGCAGATGATTACAGTCCATTGCACACCGTGCACTAACAACCGCGGCCAGGATGTATTGATAGCTTACTGTGTGCCCACCATTGCCAGAGAGGTTCTACTTGCATTAACTCAACCCTCACAATGACACTATGAGATAGGTACTGACATTATCCCCATTTTACTTACAGGGACAGCTCATAATTGGTAGAGCTGGGATTTAAAAAAAGGCGTGAACAGAGTGCTGGCGGAGTCCAGCGGGGAGGATCCTCTTCCTGCCTGGGTGGGGGTGAGAGTCTGAAAGCCATTCTGAAAGAGGAGATATTTGAGCTGGACTATAAAGAATGAGTAGAAGTTTTTTGAGCAGTCAAAGTAGAAGAGAACACAGTTTGGGCAGGGAATTGTGACTACTGAGGTTAGGTTGTGTAGAGCTGCTGGGATTTTCTTACAGGCCCCTCATGTTCAGGTAGATGCAGACAGATTTTCTGTAATGTTTGCATCTGAGTCTTACATAGGTCATGCCCACAGTCTGATCTTGGTCCCTCCCCAAATAGAATTTTCCCCACCAATAGGCCTTTGAGGAGATAGTGGTGGGTGTGCGAGAAAGAGGAAAATGTCTTCATGTTGCCTGTGTCTAGTTAGATTGGGCAGACTGGGAATGAAGTGAGTCTCTTGATTTCATTTCCCACATGGTCTGGTTTGTTTTCTTTGATGCCTGCCACAACCAGTAACCACCACTAGCTAGTTTTCCCACTGGTGTGTCTGGCTGGTCATGTTCAAGCTGGGTAAGTTCCATCCACTTTACTGGGGGTAACTGAGAAGCCTTAAAGCACATATGTTAATGACAGAAACCATGCATCTATAGGAAAAGTCACATCATGGCCATAGCAAGCTCCTACTTAGCATGACTGGGTAAGTAAAGTTGTAGTGGTTAATTGACTATTTCATTTAACTAAGGGTTACCCATGCCTTAGTAATTTTCAATTAGTTAGAATCCAGTTAGGTGCTACTTTGGTCTGAAATAACTCTGTGCCTGATTTAATATTTCTATCAAGACTCACTATCAAGAAGGCACTACAGATTTTGTGGGTTCTTAAAGTCCATGTTGTAAAGATAGGTTAGGTATATGAGGTTGAGAGGGAAAAACAGGGCAAAGAATGTTTTCCTGTGGAAACCACCAAGTTTGCTCTGGGGGTTGAGTGTAGATGTCAACTTAGGAAGTCATGGGTCTTCCAGGTTATTCCTGGAATGAGAAGACCTTCAAAGAGCAACACAGGGCCATTCCAGAGGACAGATGCCACCACAGGCAGTGTCTTGGGTCTTCTCTGACCCAGAGCTAGAAAGGCATCTATGAAAAAAATTCCCTCCTAATCAAAACTAGCTGCTGAGTAGGGTCTATGTGCAGTTTTTAGGGGCATTGCTTCCTATGGGCGCACTGAAGTATCACTTAATGCTAAACCTTACTGGAAATGTAACAAGATGAGAAAAGTTGTATTCATCAAACGTACATGTGTAGATGGAATATTTCAATTAAATATTCTTTGCAGTAGGTTGGGGTTTCACAATACTTGCATGTCTTTTCATCTTCAAAGGAAATCAGGTCTCGTTTGCTGCAGAACTTTTGTTTATTTGAGTGGGATATGCAAATTTGAGGCAGAGCAGAATTGTTAGAAGAGCAAAGGAGAGACCTATCACTTTTATCAGCTGTCCTCTTTCTCTTTCCCTTACTCCTCCACAAAAATGTTGAACAGATATTTAAAGAAAATATGGAGGCATGCTTCATTATTAGGCTTCCTACTAAGACCGACCATCATGTCAGGGTCCGGCTTTGTTCCTAATGCATTGATTGTTTAAAGCTCACTGGCCAACGTATCTTGTGACCCTAATCACCGTGTTCACTGTTAATCATACTTCCATGGGAAAACAGGAAGGATAAAAAAGAAATAAGGAAGGGAATCTAAAACATCAAGTATTCTACTTTTTGACAATTCTAACTTTTAAAAGGGGTGAAAATCAATGGAGAAGGTTCAAATGAATGTTTAAATGAGGTTTAGCACATGGAGGCCAGTTGGGGGATAGGGTACAAGGGGAGGGAGAGCATTAGGACAAATAGCTAACATATGCGGGGCTTAAAACCTAGATGACACGTTGATAGGTGCAGCAAACCACCATGGCACACGTATACCTATGCAACAAACCTACACGTTACCTACACGTTTTTAGCCTTGTAATCCCAGAACTTAAAATAAAAATGAGGTTTAAAAAGTTGCCTATCAATCATTAAAAGCAGGAAACAACAAGGTTTGGAGAGGATGTGGAAGAAATAGGCACACTTTTTACACTGTTGGTGGGAATTGTAAACTAGTTCACCATTAGGAAAAACAGTATGGCAATTCCTCAAGGATCTAGAACTAGATGTACCATATGACCCAGCCATCCCACTACTCGGGTATATACCCAAAGGATTATAAATTATTCTCTACAAAGACACATGCACACGTTGTTAATGCGGCACTATTCACAATAGCAAAGACTGGAATCAACCAAATGTCCCATCTGTGAACAGACTGGATTAAGAAAAATGTGGCACATATACACAATGGAATACTATGCAGCCATAAAAAAGGATGAGTTTAGCATCCTTTGTAGGAGCATGGATGTCAGCTGGAAACCATCATTCTTAGCAAACTATCACAAGAAGAGAAAACCAAACACCCACCGCATGTTCTCAACTCATAGTTGGGAACTGAACAATGAGATCACTTGGACTCGGGAAGGGAACATCACGCACTGGGGCCTATCATGGGAGGGCAGGGGAGGAGGGAGGGATTGCATTGGGGAGTTATACATGATATAAATGATGAATTGATGGTGCCTGACGAGTTGATGGGTGGCAGCACACCAACATGGCATAAGTATACATATGAGAACAACCTGCACGTTTATGCACATGTACCGCCTAGAACTAAAGTATAATATAAAAAAAAGTTGCCTATATCTGACTTTTAAAATCATGTACACTAAAAGGGATTTTCATAGGCTTTTTGCGATGCGGAGGCGTTGCAGATTTTCAAACTGACTGCAGGTCATGATGCTATTATAATGTATAATAAAGCAAATCAATGAGTACAGGAAAGGTCCCTAAGATCGGAAAAAGTATCAAGGATGTGTCTGTCGGTCATCACGCTTTCCTTTTTCTTTCTTTTTTATTTTTTTTTTTTTTTTTTTTTTTTTTTTTTTTTTTTTTTTTTGAGATAGGGTCTCACTCTGTCACCCAGGCTGTAGTGCAATGGTGCGATACCAGCTAACTGCAGCCTTGACCTCCAGGGCTCAGGTGGTCCTCTTATCTCAGTCTCCTGGTAGCTGTGACTATAGGTATGCACCACCACACCTGGCTGATTTTTGTATTTTTTTTTTTTTAGAGATGGGGTTTCGCCGTGTTGCCCAGCCTGGTTTCCAGCACCTGGGCTCAAGTGATCCACCATCTCGGCCTCCCAGAGTGCTGAGATTCCAGGTGTGAGCCACTGTGCATGGCCCTGGTCATCATTTCTTTGTGTTCTTTTCTTCCTTTTACCTAATGAGAGATAGGGGAAAAGGCCCCCAGGATTACTCAGGAAATAGCACAACCAGCCTGGGTTATGTACTTTTATTTGACAAAGATTTATACAGTGGTTATTATGTGTCAGATACTGTTCCAGCAGATTCTGAATATTAACCCATTTTATGACCATCACAACCCCATTAGGCAGGTACTGTTGTTATTTCCATTTTATAGACGAGGCAACCAAGGCACATCACTAGTCCGTGACAGCACTGGGGTGCATGCAGACAATCTGGCTCAGAATCCATGCTGTTAGCCACTAAACCTGCCTGACCTCAGAGCTTTGTTCTTTAAATTTTTCCAGAAATCTTTACTGAAATCCCCTGTGATCTGCCTAAACTAATGAACGTACAGAGATGTGGTGCCAGTGGGAGCATGCAGACTTGGCTATCTGGGAAGGGGTCCCTGGAAGGACCTTCAGGATGGAACAATAGAGCAATAGGATGACTCCCAGAGGAAATTTCCCAAGTTTCACACAACTTTGGAACAGAGGGAGGAAGGCGGGGAGGGTGAGTCTGTGGCTGGAAGATGCAGTCCATATGGGATTACATGAAGACATCTGTATATATGTGTTTGGAAGTCTGTGTACATGTGGTTCTGGTTGGGTGTCCCTGCGTGTGAAAGTGTTCATGCATTTATGTTCTAATACCCACCATATGCATGTGTGTGTGTGTGTGAGTGTGTGCGTGTATGTGTATGTATATACATCCTTGGGCTTGTTAATATACACGAAAGGTGCAAGAATAGACTCCTTGTAAAGTGACTTGGTTTCTGTCTTCTTAGTGAATTCAAATTCACATCCAAGAATTCTAAAATCAACAATTTTTATTTTTCCTGAAAGGGCCATTAATTGCTTAGAAGTCCATAGGATGAGCAATACATTTGGCATTTTTCTCTTATCTTTACTGAAGCTGAGGCCCAGTTGGAGATGAACACAGAGTTCCCTGGTATGCAGGCTCCCTAAGCCAGAGCCCATTCCTGTGGGCAGTCAGGACCTGTCCCTGGGGCTCGTAGGCATTAGCCATCCAGCTATCAAATAGAGATATGTAAAGACCCTCCAGGCTCTATTTCTCCAAACCTTTAAATCTTAAGATCCCATCCAAGACCAGCCCTTCTGACCCCAGCAACACTGTTTATTCAAGGGCTTTTCAGGGAGCCACTGCCTACACTGACAGGGACAAGGAGGCAGAGCATATTGCTGTTTGTTGTTGCTGCTGCTGCAGTTTTAGCACAAACTGTGAGCACGTCTGTGGGCATTTGTCTGTCAGCAGAGAGGTCAGTCCAGACTTCTCTCACGGGAAGGCGATGGCTGGAGTGCTATTCCTAAGGAAGCAAAGAACAAGGGGTGGAGAGAGGAGTCCCCGGAATTGCATGGCTTGGGGCTTGGTCCAGACTGCGTGGCGAGGAGGGAAAGCAGGCCCAGCAGAGGGCGCCACCGCGCTGGCTCTCATCTCCCGCGCAATGTAGGCAACCGGGCGGTGTTCAGGAAGGCCAAGGAAGTATCGATTCAATACTGTACCCCCACCCTACCCGCCTCTGCCTCCCTCCTTCTTCTATCTCTTCTCTCCTCCCTGCCCCCTCCCTCCCTTCCCACCCCTCTCTCAGTCTTTCTTTCTTTCCATCTCTAGGCCCCTCATCCCCCTCCCCAACTTGAGCAGCTCACCCCAGGGAACCTCAAGTCTAGTAACTGAGTGTTAATTATGTCTGAGTGGATTCTGGAGAAAAAGAAAACCATATACTGTATCAGCAGAGAAATGGTTTCACTATGAGGAAACTAATGATGCTTTTATCAGGAACAATATAAAGATTGCTTTTTTACTAGTGTATGTCCCATAGGGTTCAGGGCTATGAGATATTTCTGTATCTGGCTTTAGGTTCCTCTGAGCTTTTACATAATCAAATCAATAGAGCCATGATTCACCCTCTGGCAACAACTGCTCCCTGCAAGTTTGCTGTTGCTTCTTTAGTGGCGAAAGAGAAAATAAATAAATATATGGAAAGGAACTTATTATGAATCTGTAAACATTGATTTGTTTCGTCTTCAGTTTTCCTTTTTAATTGCTCTGCATACACATGTACGCACACACTGTGTCTAAGTTCACAGCCGGTCAGAGAATGAGGTGACTGGCGATTGCCCAGGTATTTGCCATTGTCTGATGGGAAGATACGGGTTCTGTTGAGCAGAATCAGAGGTGGAGATGTGCTGCTTGCCTGTCCTCCCGTGTCCTTTTCAGACATTTTATTCATCTTCTTTCCCATCCCTGTGAATTCCCTACATTCCAGGCATGATTTTGGTTCTTCCCTTTTTTTTGAGTTATATTGTTTTTATCAGAAATTTCTCTCCCCTCCGCCTGGCAGAAATGATCACCCTTGGACCTACATCTGTCCCCAGCAGCATCAGTGAGGCCGTAGACTTCTCACCCTCCTCAGCCCCCATTCTAAGAGCAGCTGGTTAGGACCTCAATGAGAATACAATATGGGAGTGGGCAGGAGCAGAGAGAGCAGATCTCACCATTTACTCTGGAGACACATCTTTCCTTCTCATTTCTCCTATCCCCAAACCTCCGAGTTCATAGAAAGAGAGCGCCAGGAATAACTCCTGAATTCTTTCAGGACACATGCAGTTTGCCACTCCTTTCCCTCCTTTAAGTAAATAAGCAAAGGCATCTTTCAGGCTAAAACATGGGGGAGGATTCATTGTTGTGCTACTGTGTCATCTACTTTTCACAGGCAAATTTGGACGACCAGGGCCTCAAAATACAGGTGTTTCAGTGTCACTTGCTGCTTTGCATTGACGAAGTCAACTGATAAAATAGGTATGTTCAGCTGGGCTTGGAGAAATAAAAACAGGGCCTCACTGGCAGTCCAGCTGGTCACAGGGACAGGCAATGGTTGTTTTGTATTTTCTACTCCAGTCCCCAACTTACAGGCCTTGTTCATAGATATGCTTCATTTTTCCCATCCTTCAGAAGAGGAAAAACATTAGAAGAAATAACAGAGACGAGGAAGGAAAGAAAAGCCACTTACGTAATCAGGTGTGCTGGGCCCTGGGGATGACAGTATCACAAAAATAAAATGGCTCCCTAATGATGACAGTCTTATTACCAAAGCCATGTTCCTGTGACCGTGCTGCCAGGCTCCTCTGAGAGGACAGCAATGACAGAATTCTGTAAGGACCTACCTTCTTTGGGTAAATATTTGTCCCTAAAGAACATCATCTTTCAGGACCCTCAATCCTCCTATATTCTGGGAGTTCCAGGCATTTGAACAGATGGGATCTAGCTTGGGTTTCAGGAAAGAAAGAGACTTTCACACTGCGCTGGGGATTGTGATACCAGCAACACAGTGTATTGGCACACAGACAATTGCAATGGTGGCCATTTATTGAACATCTACCTTGTACCAAAGACTGTGCCAGGAGCTTCGTGCAGATTATTGCGTAAGTTAACTTTAAACCTCAAGACAGTGTAGCAAAGAAAGGCTTATTATTCCCATAATTGGGAATTGAGACTCAAAAAGATTACATAATTTGCTCAAGGCCACAGAACTGGTACAAGATTGAGCAGGGGTTCCAACTAAGTCTCTTTGAGCCTCAAATCTCTGGTCTTCCTGCCATGCCAACATCATAGAAAGTGTTGAAAACATGCCAAGTTAACCTTCAATGGATCCTGGACAACTTTATTTAAAAATTATATAATTATGTACTTTAAAAAAAATTCAAAATCTTATTGTTACCACATTAAATCAGGGATATTATTCTTAGAAAAAGGCTATTCTTTGGCTTACAAAAAAGGGAATCACTGTAAATCAATTAAATAAATATACTGAGATGACAGGGAGGATAGATGCAGTCAAAATCATGAAGGAGATGAACAGATGACTGGAGGTTGGGGGATGCCACAGCTGGCTGTGCTGCCTTGAAGGGCAGTGAGAATGTTGTTAGTAGCTGCTTACAATGTTGTGTAGAGAAGGAGTCTGAGGCCCTACATGTTGTCTGTTAGTGACGTCTGCCATGGCGCACAGGGCAGCCCTGGGGGTTGCTGGGGATAACAGCAACTTGTGAGGTCGCCTTGCTCTCTTGAATCAAGCCCAACATGCTCCTTTTTCAGAGGAGGAGGAAGCCCAGAGAAATTAACTGAATTCTTCAAATGTCTCAAGGCAATGATTCTATACCAGTTGCCTCTTTCTAACAGGCCCAAAGATTTACTCGTGGTTCCCAGTCAATATATTTTGTCTTTTGGGGAGTGGGGATCATGGTTTTGAGTAATTCACCCAGTTTAGATTCTTTCCAGTAGAAAGGCAGACCTGGTTGAGAATCCTGCCTTATTCCACGTGTGCTACAGAAAGTAACCACATCCCTTTTAACCTCTGAAGTTTCTTCCTCTGTGTAGTGAAGAACATCATCATCACAGTGCTGCTGTGAGGGTTGAATGAAATAAACTACATACAGCACCAATTATGAAATGCAAAGTAGAAGTTCAATAAATGGTACCTAATGTTCTCTCTTTCCCTTGTCTACAAAATGGATACTTGTTAAAAGCCTACCAGGTGCCTCAACCTTTAACCAGTAGGGTTTTCACTACCATGAAAGCAAGGGGCAATTCCATTTTCCAAGCATGCTCGGGAGGCTCTGCTGACTCTCCCAGGCCTTCATGGTCATCATCATTGGGCATGTAGCCCACCACCCTCCCAGCACAGACACACAGATCCCGACCACATACTCTCAACCAGAAATATCCAAAAATACACTAAGAAAAATCTAATAATACTTACTTGAGGTTTTTAAACTCCTTGGGGATAGGTAGATACAGGGCAGTAAACCAGCATAGGGAAAGAAAAATAGCAAAAAAACAAAACAAAACAAAAAAAACCCCTAATAAATCCCATAGGAAGGAAATGGAACCTCCCCCTCCCCACCCCAAAATGGATCTCAATTGTGTGGTTGCTGGAGCTGCTTTCCTGAAAAGAGGGCCAGAAACTGAGAGCATAGAGCGCTTAGACCGGAATTGTTTTCTAAACAGATTTTTTTAGGGTATATTTTCCACATGTATTACCCTTTCTCAAAACGGCCTGGCCAAAAGTAGTAAAAATGCTGTACTATTAAACTTAAATTAGGGGCCTGTGTCAGCTGAGGGACCCAGCTGGGTTTCTTCTGGCAGCTGGAGAAAGAAGGGGGCAGGAAAGTGCCACTGCACCCTGTTACCCTCAGATGCCCATTTGGTGCCGACTGGGGGATGCTTGATTGAACTTAGCCCCAGCTAAGAACAGTGAGGGCAGAAGTGGGGAACAGTAAGAGAAAGTTTCAAAAATAATGAAGAGACATAGGTAGGTTGAGAAGGAAAAAAAAGAAAAATCACATCTGCATATTTTCTGAACCAGCAAGAAAGGCTATGATTACAGCTTCATTTTGTGTTCCTTGTTAAAAAGAGGCAGGGCCTCTTAGGACTTGGCAGGGGTGCCTAGAGGTAGGGTAAGAAGAGGGTGGAGAATGGCCCAAGTTTTATTCAAAACAGTAGGTTTTAGCTAAAGCCAAGTTGGGCAAAAGACATGTTCACAAGTCATCACCAGTTGTGGCCAAAGAAAGGTCACTTTCCATCTTGTAATTTTCCATGGTCCTTGGGGACCAAATTGAAAGCTTTAGGGCTTTGCCTTTGTCCTCAGGAAAGCAAACTCAGCTTGAAGTACAAGTCCCCGGTGGCACACTGGGTCACACTGCCACAATGAAAGTCCGCTACACCCTGACTTGTTGGAGGCTACCTGAGGAATGGTCTGTAGTGAGAGCTGAGTGAGTTTATTGATCTCATTGGAAAATGGGCATTTCAGCTTCTCTCCAAGGAACCAGCCCAGATGTGTCAGCAAAGAGTCCCTTTGGACACATCGACCCAAGCTGAAAAATGTACGAAAACACTTCATGTCTACTGATTCTGGTACTGCTAGCTGTATTGTCTGATGGTCCATCCAAGAAGAAAGGGAGGGACTGGGAACAGTGACTACCTCTCTCTGAAGTCCTGTGTCTGCACCAGAGCGGCCTCACAGGCCTATGGGCAGACGTGGAAGCTGTCAAGGACCCACCAAGCCTTGGCACAAAGATTGTTGCAATTGGGAAGAATCTTTAGCTCACAGATGTTTTGCAGCAATGGATGGAAAAAAAAAAAAAAAAAAAATGTCTGTTAATGCCACCAGGCCTGTTGGAATCTGAGTTTGGGCTGCTAGAACATGACCAAAGGAAACAAATGTTTGACCAGACATCTGAGAACATCTGTTGTGTTTTGCTTGTGTGGATGCAGACTGCTGGGCTGAGGTGTCTGCTTTTGGCTGAGATGCAACATAGAGGCCCATTGCAGATATGTGCCGTGCCAAATACAGGCAAAGCCAACCTCGGGGATTGCACTGGTTTCTGTTTAAATCCCTCAGTAAGATGGGTTTCCCCCTGTTCTATTCCAAATCTAAACTTACAGTGGTTGAAGAGACGGGACAGAAAAACGGATGTGTGGTTTGAACCCTCTGGACTTCGAGCTCTTTGTTTCTCTCCTTCTCCTAACTTGGATACCAAAGAGCCTCAATTCGGCCGGGCGCGGTGGCTCAAGCCTGTAATCCCAGCACTTTGGGAGGCCGAGACGGGC
>NW_016803101.1:870932-883455 GCF_001698545.2 Rhinopithecus bieti
AAAAAAAAAAAAAAAAAAAAAAAAAAAAAAAAAAAAAGAGCCTCAACTCACCACTGCTTGGACCACCCCACGATAGCCCCACTTCTTTTCTGACCAGGACAAGAAAGGGGCTCCTGAGGGAAAGGGTTTCTAATAGACCCATCCTGGGATACCCTGGAGGCATCGAGGCATCCCATACCCTGGAGGAAAGAAAGAAAGAAAAAAAGAAAGAAAGAAAACCAATTCTGTTCTGGTGATGTTTACGTGGGCTTTTTAAGAATGTCCAGGCTCCTGTCCAGTGGTGGCTGCCGTTTCTCAGTGGCAGAGATGATGCCTGGTTTATTCTTAGTCAAGTGTTTAGGATGCTGAGCCTGAGGGGCTCTGGAAGTGAAAAACAACAAAATAAAACAAACCGGAGGCCCTGCTCTGCCTGGCTCCTAGAGACATGCAAAGCTGGGCAAAGGAAGGAGATTGAGGTGGGACTGAGACATTGTTGCATTGTGAATGCCCCGTTTCCCCACCTCCTGCCCCCCAAATCATGATTGTTTTATGTGGTTATTTTTCCCTTTGGTGAGGAAAATGGGATGTGGTGTCAATTACTGGGAAAAATATACAAAGTCCTAATGGCTAATCTATTCTTCTAAGTATGTGGAAGGCTACTACACCTAAGAGACTTGATCTAATTGCATAATAAAACTCAAATCATTTCTAGCCAGATTGGACATGCCAGGGCTGCTGCTGCTGCCGCCGCTGCCGCCGCCGCTGCCCTGGGCAGAAGAGAGGTGAGCTGACCCTGGAAATTGCTCGTGGGTAAAATCAGTGGAGGATCTGAAGGCAGTCGGGAATATGGCTGCGGGGAGCAATGAGGGACCAGAAAGATGTTGTACCGTAAATAGTATCTTCTTGTTTTATGTGTCTCTGTGGTGGCAGTTGTTTTCTCCGCTAGAATGTCTATGTCAAGAGCCTAACCTTGGAGAGAAATCCACAATACTGCTCCATGATGTTCTCTCCCTTCTTCCTCCTTCCCTGGACTCATCGTTTATGGGTTGTCGTTTAAAAAACTCACAGCGCCAAGCATTTTCACATAATTTGTCTAGTTTATTTCATCCTCTTGACGACCCTCCCAGGAAAATCCAATTATCATTTTACAGATGAAAAATCGAAGAGCGGCTAAGTTGTCCAAAGTTGAATGGCTAAAAAATGATGGTGCCAGGACTCAAACCCAAGCTTTCTAACTCATGTTGGCCTTTTCTGCTCTTCCACAGCTGTCCCAGTTTGGGGCCAGCAGGCCCTCTTTGCAAAGCCCTGTTAAGTGATTTTGGTGTCAGGGCATGGTGGAGACCTGAGGCTTAGGAGGAAGGTATGTGCAGTGTGGAAGTGGTGGAAACACATTTCCTAAAATTAACTTTCTCCTTTCAACTCTTTCTGATCTGATCTAAAAACATGAAAAGGCTTGCAACCACCCCCTTGCATGTAAATCCAATGACAGCGTCTTAGGCCACCACAAAAGGCAAAGCCTCTGTTTATTTAAGCATTGGGATTTAAAAAAGAAAAAAAAAGAACAATACATCTGGGAGTAGAAGTCTTTGGGTTATAAATGAGCTCTCGCCCCACCAAAGAAAAAAATAATAATTATAATAAAAATAATGGCACCGTATTCTCTGATAAACCAGTGCCAGAAAAGCTCTTGGGGATCAAGTTTTGTCAGTCCCCAGCTTTTACCAATTTAAATTCTTGGCAGAGTATTAAAAAAAAAAAAAAAAAAGTATAAGGTATTTGAAACTCCAGTCCCTCAGGTACTAAATCTAGCGTTTCCTGGCAATAGATGAATGTTGCTGGAGTGAAAACCTAGCATCACAGGACCATATCTCCATGGCTGTTCATATTTATACTTAACAGACAAATATGTCATTCTTTCCGGATCCCTTTATGGGGCCAAATTTTTTTTTTTTCTCTCACGTGTTACCCACCCACTTCTGATAAAAAAGCCCAGGACACAGACTTTGAGTTAGCAAGATGCTCTTTGGTATCAAAACCATGCTTCCCCGAGCTGCTTAATTCCCTAAGCCACAGGTATAATAAAGTAGGAACAGGATTCTAGACACACAAACCTCGGTGGAGATTGTGAGCGGGCGCAGGATCGATGTAGCCTGGTGACATTCATTCCTTGGTCCCTTCACATGTTCTTGTTCTTCATAGGGTGGTTGCGATCCACAGAGAGAGTTGGAGCTAAGATGATTTTGCCAGAACTTGGATTGGCACAGGCTGTGTGACTCTTTCTGGGCAGTTAGCAAAAGGACCACTTTTCAGTGTTGAGGTCTACACTCATTCATAAACTATGGATCATTTTCTCTATTCGGGGGTCCTGCAGTTCCACTTCATCATAAAGTATTCTCTAGTTGCCTTTCAGAATAAGAATATCTTTTCTATTCCACTCCTGTTTTTTTTTTTTTTTTTTTTTTTTGAGATGGAGTCTCGCTCTGTCGCCCAGGCTGGAGTGCAGTGGCACGATCTCGCCTCACTGCAACCTCCACCTCCACCTCCCAGGTTCAAGCGATTCTCCTGCCTCAGCCTCCTGAGTAGCTGGGACTGCAGGCGCCTACCACTATGCTCGGGTAATTTTTGTATTTTTAGTAGAAACGGGGTTTCACTGTGTTAGCCAGGATGGTCACAACCTCCTGACCTCATGATTCACCCGCTTCGGCCTCCCAAAGTGCTGGGATTACAGGCGTGAGCCACTGCGCCCAGTCTATTCTCCTTCTAATTAAGTTTCTTCTCTTTTCTCTCCTCTAACCCCTGCTAATGGCATTAAACGTAGCCTGGAAATATCTCAGATTATTCACCTCCCTGAGTCTACAGACCACATTTCAACCTTTATCACATAAGAAGGGAAGAGAACACACATTAATGGAACACCTACTAGCCTTTGGGCTCTGTGCTTACTCCTTACCCAACTTTAAACTTGGATAATGAAACTTACAAGCCTCATGGAGAAAGGAATGGAATTAACATCTTCAGTACTTTGAGACCCTGAGAAACACTTTATAAAATATTGTAATGTGACATGTCTATTTCTTTGTCCAATCTGGAGTTTCATATTTTTGTAAGTGGGAAATGTATCCTTTAACTTTCAGTTAAAGTGTTAAGATATCTCAACCCTCTGTATTTCATAAAATATTTATACCATAACCTGAGGGACACAGAGATGTCTCAGCAGGAATGGAAAACAACTGGGGTGAGGATTTTCAATAAGAAGTTGCCACGGGAACTTTCCACATATTCTGTGAGTACCACTTAAGCTTTAGCCCACACAGCAGCCTTTCCTTAGCTCAGGCTGATGAGATGCTACTCAGCTGTCTAAGGCAACCTGAGAACCACAGCATCTTCTGGTAACAGCAAGAAGGTCGACTTTTCTTTTCGTTCTCCTGCTCCCAAAATAAGGCAGCTGCCCAAGGCAGCCTCTTGCTCTCTGCCCTTTCTTTCTGTTCCCTTTATAGAGTTGCTCATCTAGTCTCTCAATTTCAGCCATGCCCCATGCTGACCCCTCCTTAGGGTCTCAGTCCTATGTGCTTAGCTGCTTGTGGGACATTTAACATGCTTGCCTCACTTCAAACTCAACATGCCCCGAAACAAACCCTTTTCCTCCCAGAGTTTCAAATTTGAGCCAATGTCCCAATTTTCTGAGTACACACATCTGCAATACCAAAACCATTCTCACTCTCCTGTCTTTCCTAATATTAGCAATGGTTGCCATGTATTAATAATCATAGCTAATTTTAGTTAGATTCTTCCATATGCCACTGTCATTTTACAGATGAGGAACAAGCTCATAGATGGGAAGGGACTGGCCCTAGGTCACCTCACTGCCTGTGATGCTACAAGAGGTGGGTCTCAATTCTGATCTGGGTCTGTCCCTCAGAGCCTACACTCACAATCTCTCCACACTTTGTGGCAATCAAGCAGAGCCCCATGAGTTCTTCCCAAGAAATATCTCTTGAAGCTATAAACATTGGTCTATTCCCAGTTCAGCTTGTCCCTCACCGCCTTTCTCCTGGACTGATTTCCCTGGCACCATGATTTCCCTGGCTTCAACCTTTTTCCATTAGAAACAACATCAACAGCTCATGTTGTTAAGGTGTGCCATGTTTAACATATTGAGCAAGAAGCAACCTCCAGTGGTTCCCAGGAGAGCAGCCTTGCCCAAACTATGATTTCTGGAGTATTCCACATACATCCCCTCGTTGGAGGAGTGAGAATCTGCTCTGTGCCAGGAAGTCAATGAGACAAATGAATGGAGTTTCATGGTAATAAAAAAAGTAGACGTTGAATTAAAAACTGCACAGGTGATGAATGTTTCTAAGAAAAATGCAGAATGCTTTTGGGAGCCCCTGAAAGGTGAGCCAATCTCACCTAGCTGGCTGGTCAGGGAGGTTTCTTTGAAGAAGATCCAAATGCTGTTTATGGGTGTATACTGGGTTGAAGAAAGCTAAAGTCATGTCTTTGTTCTAGGTCTTCTCAGAGTGTGACAATGTGCTAGAATGTAGTATGACTTTTTTGAGGCGATGACTTTGTACACAGCATCTTCCAAGTGTCCTTCATGTTGCTGCCCTCTTTCGTGAAGCATCTTAGAGGGTGGGTGTTCCATAGCATACTAGTTTAAGAAAGACTGCCCTAGAGGATAAAGTCCAAGTTTGTTATCCTGGCCTTGGTGTTCCAAACACAATGACTAACTTGACTTGAATATTGTTGCCCTGCCCTGCCCATCCACCTCACCTCCTGTTAGTGCATCCCCTTCCACAGTAGTGTAGCCATTTGCTATTAACGTGGCTCTATGCTGCTCATCAGACACACACGCCCCCCTCCCACAGAGAATACTGCCTTTTCCCCCAACCCTTGTCAAGTCATTCTCCACTCTCCAAGGTCCAACTGGAAATTCCTACTACAACCAAGAAAACACTGTTTCCCTTTCATTTTATTAGTTCATGTGTCTGTTGCATTTTTCAGTTCTCTAACCCTTAGCTATATGATTCAATTTGGTTAGGTAGATATTGGAATCTAAAGACCTTGTTTCTAGTCCCTGCTGTGAATCCACTCGGTGCAACCCTACGCTCTTGGCCTTTCTAAGTTTCAGCTTTCTCATCAGTGAAAAAGTACTGTTCCCTCAGAAGCTGAATTGGTTTTTCCTTTAACGAGTGTTTTTTTGTTGTTGTTTAAAACAAAACAAAACAAAAACAAAACAAAACAAAAAAACAAGAATGTGGAGAGAAGACATCTTTGCAGAAACGCTGTCTCTTGGACTATTGAGCTAGTCCATCCAGGGTCTGTGCAGAACTCTCCATGAGTTCTCTGTGAGTCCAGGCAGCATGCTTTGGTTGTTTCCCTCAACTCTGCTTCTCTGTTCCCAATACTTCTATCAAAGGAATGAATCAAAGAAAAGCAGTAATGAGTCTAGTAAAGCAGATGATTGGCGGCTAGGAGCGATGTGATTGGCCTGCCAGTTGGGGACTGGGTGCCGTGGGAGGACTGATGTGAATCCACGTGTGAGATTCAGCTGCGTATTGATCAAGTCCATTTGCACGGGAACCTCATCATCAGCTCCTGCTTAAGCCCTCGCTTCCCCGGTAATTGACTCTCGCATATTGATTAAGATGTTGATGTGTCCCAGGATTTCTCGGTGGTGATGCAGGCGCGCCTCCCGGCAGGCCAGGCTGGCAAAGCTCTTGCTGCACGGCTGTCACCAGGCACTCCTTAATGGATAAAGCTGTCATCTGAGAGCTGGAATGTCTTGCAGGCACAAAGACGAAATTAACTGTTCAATAATGTATGGGGCACGGAAAAAACTTTACCCAACAACTCGAATTGATTGCTGTAAGTGTTTTGACTGCACTTGCCTGCTTTGCATAAAGTCAGTGACTTTGGCAAGCCTGATGTTCACGTACATCCATTTCTCGGTCTGTCTCTTTCAGAATAAGAGTTGTGAGACGTCAGCAGCTGCCAGGAATGGGCTGTCTGGAGGGAAGGGGGAAAAGGGGGTGGGGAGTAGATGGCACCACTGACACCTCTCCCTTGAGAGCCTTCAGCGATTTCTGGGCTTTAAAACAATGTGTTACTGGCAGTTTATTGGAATCTTGCTGGAATGGATCAGCTTGGGCGAGTTGGGTGAATCACCGGGTATGGAATTCCTGGAGCTCTGTGTCCTCACTTTGCCCCTGGCTTGCCTCCTCCCCTTCCCTGTTAGGCTGAGACCTCTTGCGGAGAGAGGCTGTCAGTCAGACCTATGGGAGGAGGTCTGCTCTTGGTCACACATTTAACACCAGTTTGATAAACAATTTTCATGCATTTAAGTTGGACCCTGCTTATTATTTGGGACTTTGTTAAACACGTGCTGTCTAACGATCCCACAGGTACTAGAAATCACTGTATGTGTCTCCTCCACTTCTCCCTCTCTAACCTGGAAAAGGGGGAAAATACCAAGGTAGCAAAGCTATACTCTACATGTTTTCTGCCAAGCTCAGCCCTTTAAAAACATAACAAGATCCTTTGAACATAGCTCTGTTTTATCACAGGATCTTTATTGAAGTTTTAATCAACACAAGCAGCTGACAAAATAGGAGACTGTAGATTCGGCTGTACATTATGTATCTTCCTTGTGAGTCTGAAAAAATATCATCACATTAAAAGAAGAGAAAATAAACAGCCTCGTTTAAAAAACAAACGAATCCCACCAAACCAAGGAAATCCTTTCACACCCGAAGGAAGGCCTGCCGTGTGGCATGCCGACTGCAGCCCCAGAGTTCGGAGCCGCATGGAGATCATTACCATAAAACAAATAACCATCTCATTTTTGTCACCCACTAAGAGTGAACTCAAAACCTCAGGCCCACGTCCAGAGATTCCTTCTCCACAGGCCCAGCCAGCTACAAAGGGAAGGAGGGTACCAGCCCCTATGTCCAAATCCTTATCCTTTTCTCGGTCCAGCCACTGTGCCATGGCTCTGGATGGTGATGCATCATTCTGGCTGGCAGAGTCCCCTCCTCACTACTGCCTCCATCTCCTTTACTCGCTTCCTTTCTTCCCAAAGGAAGGGTCTCCACTTAGTGTGTGAGGGAGCACTGGATGAGAGGGAGGAGTGCTTTCCTCTTTCTATCCCAATCTCAGTTCCCTTCTTGAAGCCCTTCTGCTGTCTTGCACTCCAAGAAAGGTGTCTCCCAGGCCTACACAGTGATGTTATTTCCACAAGTGGTATATGGAAACTATTGAAGAGATGGATCCTGGGGGCTACAGCCCAACTGGTGGGACTCTTGCTTTTCTGGTCAAAGTGATGTCTCTTTTCACTGAGAAAAGAAGCTAAGTCTATGTCAAAGAGGCCTCAGGGGCCGGTGGTGCCGTGGAGTGTTGTGATGGAGAGCCGGGCTCTTTAGTTGTTTAGATCTGGATTTGAATCTCAGCTCCGCGTCTCACAAAGTATGGGCCTAGCACGTGGTAATGTTCTCGAAATATGCATTGACAGAAGGAATGCATAGGGAGGAGGAGGATGGGCAGGATGTGGTCCAGATGGGGCACCCAAGCAAGGAGAACATACAAAGTGTGAGAAAGATGAGCTGGATATGGTCCCTCAGAAAGGTTTCTTGAAATAACAGATGAATACCTATTGGCACAGAAGCATTGAAAGGTCCGAGCTAGGACTAAGCACACTGGGGATGACAGGATTGGCCTGAGCATGCTTGGGGAGTCTGGAGGGTTGTGTGGTGCCACGGGCACTGTTGGAGAGCCTCAAAGGCCAGGCGGGGCCTGGGAATGAGCATCTGATTCTGGAATAGGACAGTGGCAGGATCTGTCCTTTGGGAATGATTACTTGGCCATAGTGGAATGATGGTAGGTGGGCCAGCAAGAGCCTAGACACAGGCTTTGTCCAGGATGGCCACCTTGTGTTGGGTATCAAGGACCAGAGCTAAGACTCTCAGCATCAGATAAGGAAATGACATGGTCTTGGCAGGTCTTGGGGGAGATGGCTGCCCAGTCATCCTGATCCTGTGAATACTGTGGTGGCATTCATATCGGAGTTTCCATCTGAGAGTAAGATTTTCCAGGAAGCTTCCCTGGAAGTTCTGTTTCTGTGCATCTTATCAATTTGCAACCACATCCAGGGAACTGGGCCAGTAGGCCAAGACTTCTTCCTGTCATCCTTCCCCTCCCTTGCTTTCCTCAGATACCTGTTCCCTGTGTGCTCTGGCAGATGGTGGAGATACAATGATGAGACACATCAGGTTCCTCATTCCCAGATGTTCTCAGCCCAAAGGAGGTAGACAAACCAATACGCAGGCATGGCCGAAGTGCAGAGGAGGCCAAGAGAACAGGATGACTAACTCAGATGGGAAGCATAGTTCACAGAGACTCATAACTCCCTACTGATCAAGAGCACAGAGGAACTTGGCCTCTCCAAAAAAGTAAGAGAGGTTCCAAACCTTACTCATTGCAGTGGGATGAAAGATTGGGAGAAAATGGAAGAAATACACAGGAGAGTATGATTGGCTCTTATCTGAGTCCATTTGTGCTGCTACAACAAAATACCTCAGACTAGGTCATTTTTAAATAATAGCAATGTGTCTCTTATAGCTCTAGAGACAGAGAAGTCCAAGATCAAGGTGCCAGCAGGTTTGGTGTCTGGCAAGGCCTTGCCTCTGCTTCAGAGATGGCCCCTTGTGCTGAGTCCTCACATGGCAGAAGGGAGAGCAGAGGTGGGTGGGGTAAACTTGTTTTCTCAAGCCCTTTTTATAAGGGCACTAATTCCATTCATGAGGGCTAATCACCTCCAAAAGGCCCCACCTCTTAATGCTATTGGATTGGGAATTAATTTTCAACATGCATTTTGCAGGAACACAAACATTCAAACTACAGATCTGTCCAGGCATGTGATTTGGTAGAAAACCCAGGCAAGCCCAGCCACAGCAGCTCATTTGAGCACTCGGGCCTGCAAGAGGCCACTTCGGAGTCAACACACAGGTACAAGATTCTCAGAAAAACTTTGCAATTATTCTGGCCACCTTTAACTTCTAGATTTCCCTGGTATACAGAGAGTACTTGCCCTTCAGCCTTAGGGAAGAGAGAAGTAAATTAGGTCAGAACTGCATTTTGTCCTCATGGGTAAATGGGGGGAATTGTCGCAGAGCTTAGGTAACCAACGGCCAACTCCCCCATTCTGTCTCAGGGCAATTACAGTAAGTGATCTGAAGTGGTGAGAATGGAAATGATTTATTCTGAGAACCTTGTCAGTACCGCTGTTAAATCATTTGTATTTCATTATGGACCATGAGCGGGCTAGACTACATTCTTTTGCTTCAGGCCCCCGTGCCATTTCCACAACTGGTTATTTCAGGTGACAATTAACAGGAAATGATGCTAACAGCCCCAGGGTGGCCACTTTTCTGGGGGACTCTGTGTATTAAGTTTCAATTACTTAGAGTCTCCCATCTAAGTCTCCAAAAGGAAATGAACTGATTTTATAGTTGTCACAGAAAATCAGTTACTTCTTTTTTTTTTTTTTTTTTATCTTATCTTCCCCAGTCTCTGTTTTGTCAGTCAAGTTTCAGGAAGTTAAACTAAGAGTTAAACCCAAGGTTCTCTGGGGTCTCATCTGTAAGAAACTCATCTATTTCTTCTACAATCCAAACGCCAAAGACAAAAATGAAAAGCATATGGGGGCCGGGCGCAGGTGGCCTCAAGCCCTGAATCCCAGCACTTGGGAAGGCAGACCGGGCGGATCACGAGCCAAGGAGATCGAGACCATCTGGCTAACACGTGAAACCCCATTCTACTAATAAATACAAAAAACTAGCCAGGCGAGGTGGCGGCCGCCTGAGTCCCAGCTACTGGGGAGGCGAGCAGCGAGAATGCTGAACCTGGGAGGCGGAGCTTGCCAGTGACATGAGATCTGGCCATGCACTCCAGCCCTGGGTGACAGAGGCGAGACTCTGTCCAAAAAAAAAAAAAAAAAAAAAAGAAAAGAAAAGCATACGAAGCAAATCATAATGTGGAATAAAATAGTGTTTGTCTTTTTCCCTTCGGTATTTTAATCCCATGTTATGGAGAATGCTCTCAGCAGGGAACCCAGCATTTCCTGCCCTGATGGTCTCCATGTTCTTTCCTTCTTTTCTGAGGACTTCTGCTTCAGGACCACGGAATAGGATGTGTTGGTTTCCAGTGCAGTGTAGCAAAGGGAGGTCCTGCCCAGACAGGCAGGATGTGCAGCATTTTCTGCTGACCGCAGCCGTCGCAGCTGCTGTGGTGTCTTTCTGCTAAGACAGTGAGCAGTGTCTGTTTGAAGTCTAGTCTTTGGGAAGGAGACCCAAGAGAACGTGAGCTGGGCTTGTCTGGATATCAAAGTCCAAATTAAAAATTTATTCTAGTGTTTGAAAAATTCCTGGCCAAAACCTTCATATGGATTTAAAAAATACAAACTCCCTGCTTTCTTCAGTGTCTCCGATTGAGGACGAGAGGATTTATTTCTAAAAAGAAAAAATGAAAGCGAGTCCGAACAGTTCCATAAAAGGACTCAGGTCAGACGGCCTCTTAGCTAAATCTGTAAGAAAAGTAATCTGTTAAACCACTTTGGGCAACTGGGAAGCACTTGTATTAGTTATCATTTGTGAATCTTCGTTTTCGCCCTTTCCTACTGCATGTCGGATCGCCTGGCTCTTTCTGCTGGATATAAAGGGTGAAGAATGAGAGAGTTCCTATTCCACACCTCACACTCCTACCCCATTAGACAGAAAAGTAGAGGAGAAAGCTCTGTTTAAAAGTCGTGATATTGGGAAGGAAAAAAAGATTGCCAAGCAGATAATGTAATAGTAATTATGAAATTATTGATAAAAAGAACATAAAAATCATTAGGCCAAAACAGAAAAAAATTAAACAAGGAAAGAGTGAACATTTAAGCAATAAAATTAAACCAAGGCCATTAACAAAATATACAGAAGAAGTAGAACTACCTGACATGGGACATTATTAGTGAAATGTGATTTTGGTGGTGGTTGTTATTACTGTTTTTGTTTGTTTGTTTGTTTGTTTGAGATGGAGTCTCTCTCTCTGTCACCCAGGCTGGAGTGCGATGGCGCGATCTCTGCCTACTTGCAAACTCTGCCTCCTGAACTCAAGCGATTCTCTTGCCTCAGCCTCCTGAGTAGCTGGGATTATAGGTACCCACCATCACACCCAGCTAATTTTTTTGTATTTTTAGTAGAGACAGGGTTTCACCATGTTGGCCAGGCTAGTTTCAAACTCCTGACCTCAAATGATCCACCCGCTTTGGCCTCCCAAAGTGCTGGGATTACAGGCGTGAGCCACCACGCCCAGCTGTGAGCCAACACACCCAGCCATGAAATGTTGAAACAGAAGTTGAAAAGGAGAAATTCGCTCCAAGGGCAGAACAACTAGATGAAGGATCAGGATGAATATATCAAGTTTAGATTGAAAGCAAAGGGCTGAATAAAATAAAGTGACAGAACCATGTCAACAGACAGAAGCAATGGCAACTATGAAGGCAGACAGCCCCAGAACTACAAAGACACAAAACAGCCTCCAAAAATGAATGCTAAGCCTCAAATGAATTCATACAGATCCTCTGGTAAAGGGTTTTTGCTCTTGTGGTTGTTTTGGTAAACTTCATAATTTGAAGTATATCTAAGAAACCTAGCATTAGTGTATAGTTCGATTAATTTTTCAGAGTGAACACACCCACGTGACCACCATTTGGACCTGGCCATGGAATAATGCCATTTCTGTAAGGCTACCATCTTGACTCCCACTTTCCAAGAGTGACCCGTCTTTGGACAGCCATCAGTATAGATTGGTTTTGTCTGTCATTGAAGGTCCATAGAGTCATACAATATTTTTTATTTCTTCCTTCACTCAACATTATAATTTTTATCCATACTGTTGCACATAGTGGTAGTTTGTGCATTCTCAGTGCTATATAGTATTCCATTATATATATGTCATAATGAACACCTTTCTTCTGTTGATAGACATTTGTGTTGCTTCTAGGCTCTGGCTAGTAGGAATAGCACTGCTATGAATATTCTTGTGTGTGACTTTTGATGCCGTTATACGCAGATCTCTTTGTGTATATATCTAGGAGAATGGTTGTATCAGAGACTATGCACATGTTAGCTTTAGTAGATGCCACAAAAACAATTTTTCAAAGCATAGCATCAGGTTCCATGCCTGCTAATGGCATGTAAGAATTCCTGTCACTTCAGATTCTCACCAGTATTCAGCATTGTCAATTTATCTTAAATTTATATTCTGATAAGAAAGTGGTTAATAGGGGGGCGGAGCAAGATGGCCGAATAGGAACAGCTCCAGTCTCCAACTCCCAGCGCGAGCGACACAGAAGACCGGTGATTTCTGCATTTTCAACTGAGGTACTGGGGTCATCTCACTAGGGAGCACCGGACAATCGGTGCTGGTCAGCTGCTGCAGCCTGACCAGCGAGAGCTGAAGCAGGGCGAGGCATCGCCTCACCTGGAAGCGCAAGGGGGAAGGG
>NW_016803101.1:886787-897305 GCF_001698545.2 Rhinopithecus bieti
GCACATGTACCCTAGAACTTAAAGTATAATAAATAAAAAATAATAAAAAAAAGTGGTTAATATTGAATTTGTGATTCTAAGTTTGCATACTTTCATAAGTTTGTTACCAATTTAGACATCTTCTTTTGTAAAAGGACTGTTCAATAATTTTTTGTCCATTTTTAATACATTATATGTCATCTTGTTGTTGTTATATAAGAAATATTTAAATATTCTGGATATATTTTTGGAAATACCTTCTCCCACTCTATGACTGGCCCTTTAATTCTCTTAAATGTATGTCTGTGTTTTCTTTACTTTTCTTTTTTTCATGAGAAGTTGTTAATTTTAATGAGACCAATTTATCAATCTTTAGTTTTATGGTTAGCAAATTTTATGCATTGTTTTGATTTATCTACACCAAGCTTATGAAGATATTCTCATATGTTATATTTTAGAAGCTTTATTCTTCAACCTTTTACACTTAGGCCTATGTTCCATCTGTAAGGGACTTTTGTGTATGGTGTGAGATGGGGGTCAAAGAATTTTTTTTCTTTTGGAAATCCAATTCAGAACCCAGCCATTTATTTTCGCACACTACACTGCAGTGGTGCCTGTGTTGTACATCAGGTGATTTCTATACAGCTCTGTTTCTAGACTCTCAACTCTGTTCCATGGATCCATTTGTCTCTATTTACACCAATATCATATTGCCTTAATTACTGTGGCTTTATAAGTTTTGATATCTGGTAGTACAAGTCCTTCAGCTTTCTTCTTTTTCAATTTTGTCTTGACTATTTTTGACACTTTGTATTTCTATGTAAATTTTGGAATTAGCTTACCAATTTTAAGAAGGAAGGGAGAGAGGGAGGGAGGGTGGATGGGAGCGAGGAAGCAAGGGAAAAAGAAGGAAGGAGAGAGAAAGAAAACCTGCTGGAATTTTGACTAGTATTGCATGGAAGCATAGGCCAATTTGCAGAGCATTAACATTTTTACAACTGTGGGTCTCCCAATCCAATTTACATGTTAAATCTCCTCATTTATTTAAGTCGTTAAAAACTATTCTCTGTAATGTTCTGCATTTGCTATGCATTGGTCAAGTGCATATTTTGCTAAATTTATTCCTAACAAGGTGCTTAATTTTTTAAATGCTATTATAAATGGCATCGAATTTAAAGTATTATTTTCTAATATTTGTTGCAAGTATACAAAAACCTAGCTGATTTTTGTATGTTGACTTTATATTCATTAGTTTAGCTAAATTTGCTGACTCATCCTAATAATTCACCTGTAGCTTCTATGCATATAATCATGTCCACAGATAATATCAGGTTGTGTCTTTTCTAATCCTTAAAATTTGAAATTTCTTTTTCTTATCTAAACTACCCTGGCTAGAACCTCCAGTACACTGCTAGACAGAAGTGGTAAGAGTGAACATCCTTGTCGTGTTCCTGGTCTCCAGTAGGAGTGTTCCTATTTCATTATTAAGTATAGACTTTTATAGATGAAAGGGTTCCCTTCTAGTCCTAATTTGATGCCAGTTATATTTTCAGTGATAAACAAATTTTGAGTTTTACCAAATGCTTTTTATTCATCTTTTGAGGTATTCATATGGTTTTCTTCTTTATTCTGTTTCTGTGGTGAATTATATTGATTTTAAGTGTTAAACCAACCTTGCATTTTAAAAGAAACTATTTTGTCATGCTATCTGATACTTTAAAAATATCTCTAGATTTGGTTTGCCACTATTTTGCTCAACAGTTTTCTATCTATATTACAATGAAGGATTGGCCTATAATTTTCTTCTGCTGGAATGTCCTTGGCAAGTTTCAGTATCAAAGTAATGCTGGCCTCATAAAATGAGTAGCAAAGTATTTCTTCCTTTTTCCAATCCCTGGAAGAATCTGTGTAACACTCATATTTTTTCTCACATGTTTGAAATAACTCCTCACTCAAATGTCTAGGCCTCATTTCTTTGTAGGAATTTTCAATTATATATTCAATTTCTCTAGCAAATATGTGAATATTCAAATTATCCATTTTTTTCTTCTATCAATTTTTGCATTTTTCTAGGAATTTGTCCATTTCACCTGCATGTTCAGAGACATTGACATAAAATTCTTCATAATATCATCTTAATATTTTGTTTAATGTCTGTAGGGTGTGTGTTAGTAGTTTATGCTTTTGTTTTATCAGGCTTTCACTGAAAATATGGACAAATACATAGAAATTCATTATTCAATAAAAAGTTAAGAGAATGCCAACTGAAAGATACATAGTGTGTTGGTAGCTAAAAGCAAGAGAAATTATAATTGATTGGGAAGCTCACAAGGACTTAAAGTGGGAAATAATTAAGATAAACCTTGAAGGAAAGGTAGAATGTTGACAGTATTAATAGAAAAGACGTTGTTGGCATAAGAGAAATTTGGATAATGTGTAGCAGAAACTCGGGAAAAGATGGGACGGTCTGGACAATCGAGATTTGAGTCATAGACAATGAGAAGACACTGAATTAATATTTTCAGTATTTTCATATGTTGACTATTTGGAAAATATGAGGAATGATGTTGAGGAAAGACACTAAGTTGTCCAGCCTAGTGACTGGGAGAAGAAAAAGAAGGCAAGAGGAAGAGCATTTCAGGGTTAGAAATGTAGACTTTGTAGGTCCTCGTCAAAAGCTGCAGGCCGGAGCCAAGACAGTGGAGGAGCTGTCAAGACAAGGAACAGCACAAGGATGTGATCAAGCTGTGTCCAGAACCATGGGCTTTCTCTCTTTACAGCATAAGAGGAGGAAGGAGTCAGTGAGCACAGACCAGAGAATGGAGCCTGGAGCCTGGGGAAAAACATGTCTAAATTGAATTTGGTTTATTCAGTTCCATTTGAAATGAAGCCTTGTTTAAAAGAAAGCCATACTCGATATTTTTTCAAGCAAATCTTCACCACCTGACCCACTCTGTCTTTCATTCACAATTATTTATTGGTTGCCTCCCTATTCCAGGCACAACGCTAGGTATTCATTATATAGTAGTGAGTAAAATAGACATGACCCCTCTCCTATTGAGCTCATATCTAATGAGGAGCTAAACATCAAATAAATGTAAAGAAATGATTAAAAACCATGATTAGTGCTTGGGGAGAAGGAAGAGGGAATTATGAGAGAGAATAAAAGAAGGAGGCCGATTTAGATTGCAGCGGGGATTGGGGAACGCCTGACCATGGATTACACGTAGAAGCATGAAAGAGTTCTGACAGCATTGAAATAACAAGATGGGCTGTTCGAGGGCCTCCTTCAGGGGCCAAGTAAATTCTGGGGTTCTAGAACTTGCCGGGCATCATGACCCCACAACTTCATCTAATTCCCAAACCTCCCTCCCCATCACATGCCTGTCTTCAGGAGACAGAGAAATCAGTCAGAAAGCAGAAACCACCATAAATCAAAGGAGAAAATGTGTAGCTCAGGACAAAATCTCTTCCAAAGAACACAAGGAAGATGAATCTACCATTGTTGAGTTATAACACTGGGAGATTATGAAGGCTAATGTGATTAATTGTAATTATCATTTATAATGTATACTCATAATGATATTGCTTCTAGAACATCTTCATTATCTTTCACTTTTGAAATGCTTGGGCTTCCCAACAGATTTCAGAAGGGGCTTTTATTGGGCCCAGATCATCAATCCAAACCTTTTAAGGTAAGGGTGTTGCTACCTCAGAAGCCAAAGAGACATTTCCTATCCTGGAAAGCACTAAGTAGTCATTAGCTTCTTCAGTCTGTTTACCAGCCCGCCTGTCACTGGGGTTCGACAGGCCTCAAAATTAACACTCTGCTCTATTTGTCCATCACAGGGCTGTCCCACAGATTGCGGTTCTCAAGTGGCCTCAGGCAAGCCTTATTTCGTGCCAGAGCTGAGTTCCTGGGGAAAAACATGTCTAAATTGAATTTGGTTTATTCAGTTCCATTTGAAATGAAGCCTTGTTTAAAAGAAAGCCATACTCGATATTTTTTCAAGCAAATCTTCACCACCTGACCTAATTGGTCTCAGAGACCCTAATTTGGAGAGTTTTCATGCCCTTCATTTATCACTGTGGCAATGTCAAAATCAGGATGGTTTCCTTCAACCACCTATGCTGCCTTTGTAAGAGCAAGGATGCTCCAAGCAACACTACTCTCCCCAAGCGTCATCGAGGCCCCTCTCTCCATAATCTCTGGCCACCCTCTATCTGTATCAGTTTCCTCTGACTACACTGTAGGGCTCCCCAGGCCTCGTCAGTCTTGTCTCACTTGGACACCTGCTCAGTGGGAACCCATGTCCTTGACCATCTCGGCTGGCCCATGCACCTTGGTCTGTTTATATTCAGACCCTTTGGAATCCACAGGGACAGCTCACCAGTGACCAGGGGCAGAGCAGCTGTATCAACTCAGCTTGGGGAAGCTCAAGTATCCAGTGATCTTGGCTGTGTGGAGTTTGAAATTAAGCCCAATGTATTACTCACAGCAAAACCCAGGGGCCAGCCAAGTTAAATAGAGCACTCCCCGAAACATTCACGGACTGATTAGAGAAGGAAGCTCTGATTTGAAGAGAGGCTATTTTGTGTCTCCTTTTATTTTTTTAAACAACACACTTTCCATTAGTGAGATGGGAAAAGTAGAAACCTCAAAGAATGATATTTATTAATTTAAAAAGTTCAGGTCTGTGACCATATGCCATGTCCCTTTAACTTCATAACAATGGCCACACTTTTATTGAGGTCTTCCTTTGTCCAGAAACTGTGGTAAGCACTTTGTAAGCATCTTCTCATTTAATCTTTATGAAAACTCTGTGATGTAGATACCATTCTTACTCCCCTTTGCAGATGGGCAAGCTGAGGTCCAGAGAGAGTAAGCACACACTAGTTTTAAGTGGTAGAGCTAAAATTTGAACCCTGGCAGTCTGCCTTCCTATTCTTGCCCACTCTTAAACAAATGCAAGTACCCAGGAGCTTTCATGAAGAGAACCCCTCAAGAGAAAGCTGTGACATTACCCCATGGGTTCATAAGTGGGCGAAAGTTTTGAAAGATCTCTGAAGGCCAGGAATTCAGTAAGGCGGAACACACCCCACTGAACCAAGCAGGGCTTGAGTTTGCAGATTATTTTCCAACCAGAAGGAGTTCACTGACTTGGAGGAAGAAAGGAGATCATTTAATGGACTTACAGAAAATATTTTTGTTTTCGCTTTTTTTCTCTCGCAGAACACTTCAAATCTTCCAGGCCATGGTTCATTCCCTCTGTTGGCCTTTCTACCTGGGATTGTTATGAGAGGCCTGAAGCTAAGTCCCCGTGTCCCCCACTGGCCAGGCCTGCCCTCTCGTTTGGTCAGGGCACCCACACTGCCTTTGCAGCTGCATATCCACATAGACATGTTTATTGGAGCGCTGAGAATCTCACTTCTCAAAAAGCCCCGGGAATTAGATTGTTTTCCACACTGAAAGTTTTCGTTTGAAAAATAACCCTCTTTGTTTAACTAATGAAAAGGAGGGGCTGCTGCTCGCTTCTCAGGCTGGGTAAGAATTCCATGGGCAGTAATTCTGTTTCTCAGTGGAAAATGTTTCGGTTTCTTAATGTTGTTTTGCAGACTGGTCCCTGCCCGGCCCTTGCTCCCAGGACCACACATACACACATGTGCACATTCACCCATGCACAGTGCAGCATTTTCCACCCTTCCCTGTTGGGGATGGTTGCATCCTCTTTCCAACACCTGCAGAACAAAAACTAGGTGGGTCAGTGGCTGTCACCCAGCCAGAGGCATCCCTGCATGTACGGGAACAGAACGCTTTCCCTGGCCACACTTTCAACCCCAGAGGCTGGGTGGGCCACAGAGGAAGGAAATTGGACTCCAAACTTCTCTTGTTTCTGTGCATCTCCATGTCAAGCAATTCTCTCACACCATGGAGGGGGTGTTCTGTAACATTCCCTCCTCATTAGGTTCGTATGAAATGGCGATAAACACAGTGCTGTCATCATTGGACTTACAGTGTGGCCAGCATGGTGCTGAGTAGTCTGGACTGCACAAAACAAATCAAAACATGGCCCCAGGAGACAACTTAGTGGTGGTAGAAAAAGCATGGATGCTTGGATTTAGACAGACCTGCACTGTCACTTAAACAGCTCAGCCTACGTGCAAGCAACTGCTGAACTACTCTGAGCCTTTGCATCCACAGCTATGGACAAGAGAAGTTATGTAACTCACAGGCAGGTGCCGTGCCCTGGGTGGTGTTTCTCACATAGTAGATGTTCAAGGAACATCTTTCTTCTTCCCTCTCCTTTGTTCTCTGAAAACTAGCCATCTCCCCTCTAGCAGGGGGCCAAGCCCCATTCCTGCAAAACAAGTTACAAACAATTGAGTGCAGCCACAGCAGAGCTGAGTCCAGAGCAGGGTGTCCTCACCAAGGTCCACTGCAGAGTTAATGTGTACTGTCAAGGGAGTGCTGTGTGCTGCAGGGCTGGGGGATCCAACACCAGTGGGAACTGTTAGGTCTGTTATACAGAAATTTGAAGTACTCCTTCTCTCTACAGTCTTTTTGTGAGACAGATATATCTGCCCTGAGTATGTGGCTTAAACACAGTTCTGCTTAAAGCAGGCAAAAGGACTGGGCAAAATAACCGCCATGTGAAAATAGACATTTAGGAGAGCCGCATGCATTAAATGTAAAGAAGATTAGCTGTTAGCATGGAGCAAATGAATAGCTTTAAAAGTAGACAGGGATAGTATGAAACAAGCCTGTCAGACTGCTTTTAGTTTTAAGCGATGAAAACCTTCTTCTATATTACCTCTAGCAAATAAATAAATGAGTAATTTATTGGTTCATATAACCAAGACCTTCTGGGTTAGAGCTTCAGCTGGGGCTGAACACACACAGTCATATGATGCTGGTAGGGCTAGCTGCTTTGCTGACTCTCTTTCTCTCTCCATATTTTCATTTTGTCTAATATAGCCCAATTCTCTCCTCTTTTGAATTAGCATCCTATTCTCAACTTAGTAACTCCAACAGAGAAATTCTGTCTCTTGGCATAGGTACATCAAAACCAGGGAGGATTCTAATGGATCTAACCCTGAACATATTACTGGCTAGAGGATAAGGCACTATAGTTTCTCTGCTACAGAAAGTGCAGATCTAGACAGATCTGTTTAAGTGACACCCTCTCTAAGTGACAGTGCAGGTCGAAGTCTCCACTCAACCCAACATTTTAGTGTCTACTCCGTTCTAGCTATGATCTAGCCACTGGGAACACAGCAGCGGACAGGGGAGGCGATGCCCGGCTACCAGGCAGCTTATGGTCTTGTGAAACGCCAACACTTTAGTTGAATCCTGTTACTTCCTACTACTCTGCATCAAGAACCCAACATAAGTACAGAGTCCTCTCAGTTCACAAAAAAAAGCCAATTTCTTTATAAAATTAACAAAGTCACCAAATACAGTTCTATAAACTGCAAGTTTCCACATGTAAAGCAAGCATACATATTGTCTCACATCCAGCCAGCAGGGCAGCCTCAGTGTGGAACCTGCCTGTTGAATGGCACCTCCAGAAGGTATGCAGCAGGCAGTACTGCCAACCAGAAACAGCTGGGGCTTTCAGAAGACATCACTGCTTTGGAGATTCTTGCAGAAAACTTTCACATTCATCTCACACACAAGGAATGCAAACAACTTTCATCACATATATATGTATATCCCTGTGTGTGTGTGTGTGTGTGTGTGTGTGTTCTCTGATCAAAAGAAAGTGGGATACTCTGTAATACTCTGTAATCAATGATATGAAATGGCATTACAACCTCAGTACACTATAATGAGCATTGTGGATTTAGGTTAGGGTAGAAAAGGTGGCCTCCCAAAATTGCTGCATTTGGAGGGACCAGTAGACTTGTGTTTTTTGATGACTTGGATGTGTGATGGTATGGGAGGGCAGTCTTATCAAATATAATTTACTCAGTATTTATTGAGTACCTACTATGTACCAATCCTCTGGTTATATAAAAACAAATAATATAGCATTTCTGCTTCACGGATAGAGTGGCTAAGTTGGTGACCTGCACATAAACCAAGCACACTACAAGTGGGTAAGTGTTCTAAGCGTATGTGCACAGCACGTTACACTATGACATGTCTAAGGCATGCAGTAATCTCTTAGTGCCTATGGTGGGGATTAATGGTTTTCTCCTCATCTCTGAATGGCTGGCTGGAACCCCAGCATGGAGCCTTGGCTGGACACTAGAGGATTCTGGACAAAGACGAGGACAGGCTCTAATGTCAGACCTTGGAACCATCTGAGGCCACCGCCTGTTAAGCACGCTTAACCTCTGTGGACCCAAGGTGGTGTGTGACAAGCATCCCCAGGGCTTTGCTGGGCAATGATTACTTTTTATTATGTTTCTTACTGTCAGGTGCTCTGAAATCCACATGGACTGCTCTTATGATTTCAGGTTCTCCCAAAAGAGAAACTCAAGAATCAGTGATGAGCACAGCGGGGAGTGAGCCGGCTGCCTATCTCAAAAGGGCACATCACCATAATCACAGATATACCGTGAGCATATGCAGAAAGAATGCACCGAGGGAGTGTGTGTCAGGAGCAGCCAAGAGGATACATACACCAGGTGCCCCTCCCAGCATCCCTCTCCCCCACCAAAGCGGTGCCTTTAAAATATGTGATAGGTGCCCACATCATCTCTCTGGCCCTGCAGAACAGCCCTCCCCCAACAGCCACCTTTGCTGCTCTTCCTCTAAATCCACCCTGGGTCTCCCCTGGGCTGGCTGTTGCCTTCATATTTCATGCGGAATGTGCAGCTTCCCTGGAGCCAGAGGCATGCCCTGCATTCTGATGCATCGGCTGGCTCTGACACCAGCCAGCTCCAGAGCATGCCTAATGAGGAGGCTGACACCGAGGCAGAAGAGCCAGGCCAGGCTGCGGACGGCCTGCTGCAAACATGGAGTGGGGTGACAGGAAGGCACCAAGGGTGAACCTGGGGGAAAGATGGCGGTTGCCTTTTTAAGACACTACTCTAGCATCAGATACCACAAACATGGGCCAGTTTAACCACACCAGGAATGAATCACAGCCTCGAATAAAGAGCAATTTGGATCAAGGAACATCCTTGGGGAAAGCATAAAATTAAGAGGAAGGAGAAGCAGCAAAGACTAAGAGAAGGCAGAAGCTTTGAAATCACTCATACTTCAGTAGGCAGAGTGGTTGCCCATTTTAGTTTTTCTTCCAGTGTAGAGCTCCTTCAAGTTTCCTTAGAGACCACTTCATTATCTAAAAGATCCTGCTGAACAGAAGTTTTTCCTTTCCTTAAAGCCTCATCTACCTTAATTTCACGCATTATTCTTCGTTTTGCCTGGCTCTATCAGGATAAATTGACCCTTGTTTCCACAGTATTTCTGGCATTTATCCTTGGGGTAGAGCCAGTACCTACAGTCACCATCCCAAAGCTTCGAGGATGCAATGGTAACAGGCTCATCAGCCGTCTACCTAACACTTTGCCCAAGCCTGGTCCCATTTCATCATTCCAGCAACTGGATGAGTTAGGTGCAGATAAGAAAACCAAGAATGACACAAGTTTATCCAAGGCCATACATCAGACCAAAGGTCTCAAACATGGGCCCGCCTTCAGTACTTTCAAATGAGTTGGATACCCACTGAAAAACAAAAATCAAAATCTACCATTCCACTTGGTTCTATGTGGAATGATGTGGCAAATCATGATTTCTAATCATTTAATGTAGATAAAATGTTAGCAAATGAAACTTCACATTGACATAGGAAAGATTGTTATTTACATCATGGACTCTAACAAAGAAATTTCCTTTAAAGCTTTGATTTTGTCATTTGTGTTTCTCTCTTTCTCTTTCTGTGTGTGTGTGTGTGTGTGTGTGTGTGTAATAAGCCTTTGGTTTTGACTCTGAAGACGTTAATTTCACAATGAAATTCATAGTTCTTTATTAAATACTTAATGAAATTTGTAGTTCTTTATTGAATGCTTACCACATGTCTCACAGTTTTCATTGTCTCATGTCATCCTCCTGACACTGTGAACCAGGTGATACTGTCCCACTTTGCAGATGAGGAAACTCTTGTTCAGACAGGTTACACAGATGGACCAAGACCACAAAGCTCTTAAGTGACAGGACATGAACCTGTCTGGATTAAAGCTACAGATACTGCTTATAGTAAACCACCCTGTTTTGCAGCCATGTGGTATCAAATGTATTTAATATCATTCAGTGCCCTGTGTTTCCCAGCATCATTGTTCTTCTTGTACTTCCTGCCCACTGGGTTCTTGAAATATTTTCCCTGTTAATTCTTACCCTTTTCCAGAGGAATTGAGTATCAGGATATCAAAGAGATATTTGCATTCCAGTGTCCACTACAGCATTATTCACAACAGCCAAGACATGGAAGCAACCTGAATGTTCATCAACAAATGAATAAAGAAAATGGGGTGTATACATATAATGAAATACTACTCAGCCTTAAAAAGAAGGAAATCCTACTTTTTTTT
>NW_016803101.1:897664-1019096 GCF_001698545.2 Rhinopithecus bieti
TTTTTTTTTTTTTTTTTTTTTTTTTTTTTTTTTTGAGATGGAGTCTTGCTCTCTCACCCAGGCTGGAGTGCAATGACGTGATCTTGGCTCACCCCTCCACCTCCTGGGTTCAAGCGATTCTCCCGTCTCAGCCTCCTGAGTAGCTGGGACTACAGATGCCCACCTCACCTGGTTAATTTTTGTATTTTTAGTAGAGACGAGGTTTTACCATGTTGGCTAGGCTGGTCTCAAACTCCTGACCTCATGATCTGCCTGCTGTGGCCTCCCAAAGTGCTGAGATTACAGGCATGAGCCACTGCACCCGGTCCCTGCCCTTTTTGATAGCATGGATGAACCTGGAGTCTGCTGTGCTAAGTCAAAAAAAGCCCAACACCGAAGGACAAATACTACATGGTCTCACTTATGTTAGGAATCTAAAATGGTCAAACTCAAGCAGAAAGTAGAATGGTGGTTGCCAGGGTAAGAGAGAGGGAAAAAATGAGGAGAAGTTGGACAAAGTGCATGAAGTTATGTGATACACATAAGTCCTGGAGAGCTACTACACAGTGTAGTCCCTAGAGTTAAAAGTATTGTGCTGTATACCTAAAATTTTGCTAAGAGAGTAGATCTTAGGATAAGTGTAAAAGAAAACTTGCACTTTTTGGTCGGGTGCAGTGGCTCACACCTGTAATCCCAACACTTTGGGAGGCCAAGGTGGCAGATTACCCAAGGTCAGGAGTTTGAGACCAGCCTAGCCAATGTGGTGAAACCCCATCTCTACTAAAAATACAAAAATTAGCCAGGCGTGGTGGTGCACGCCTATAATCCCAGTTTACTCGGGAGGCTGAGGCAGGACAATTGCTTAAGCCCAGGAGGCAGAGATTGTGCCATTGGACTCCAGCCTGACCAACAGAGCGAAACTCTATCTCAAAAAACAAAACAAAACAAAATTTGCACTTTTCTTGTGTAGAATTACATTTTACTGGTTCTTTTTTAATGCTTGTTTAGATTCTGTCCTTTCTAAACACAGAACAATTCCTAATTTAAAATCTTCAGGTAATTTTTTGTTTCCAAATACTTTTGGAGTTAGAAGCATAGAATTTTACAATTGAAGGAAATCTTGGAGATTATCCATCCCCGGCTTGCGGGAATTTTCCCTATAATAGCTCCAGAAACTGGTCATCTCATCTCCACTTACACATCCTCAATACTACAAAGCACACTACACCAAAAGGCAGCTCAGTCCACACTCAGACCATCTGAACTGTTAGAATGCTCTTCCTTTGTGCTTTCTTCAACATATAAATTTGGGGATATAAGAGGGGGGGAATTCAAACCCTAACAGTCTCTTGTCTGCAAATCAATGCTTTAGACACATGAAGAAGTCAGTTGTGTGATCCCTGAAGCTTCTCTTTTTCTGGTTTAACAACCTCCAACTTTTCGCCAGACTCCTCTGTCCTGGGAGTCTCTTCTGAACGCACTCTTCTCTTTGTCAGTGCCTGAAAGGGTGGCACCCTGCCAGCTGGGCTCAGAGGACCCTACCTTCCCCATGTCAGCTCCGGTCGAGTTCACACTCTCAGCTGCCTATGTGTGCAGAGCTAGATGTATATTGATCACAGACTCTGCTAATTCTCTCAGGTCCTGATCACACGGATGATTCTTAAACCTGGACTCCTACATCCAGTACTACGCTATTTGATTCTCCTTCTAGAACATCAACAAAACAACCCTGGCCAAAGAGAGATCCTTTTAGTACTTTGCTGAAAGCCTCTTTTCTGCGTTTGGGGCTGTGCCACGTATTTGAGGGTCTTTCCGTTTCTCACTGCTGCAAACCCTATTCTAGTCTTCACATCAAATCCAACAAAGAAAGGAAGATATGTGAAGCAGTTTAAAGCCACCATATTTGTTAATTCTGAAACTCCTGAAACTGAAGTATGCAAAGAGCTGGAGTTTGTTTGGCAAACTCAGTTTTCCAGAAACATGCCATGTTAATTTCTCATTGTCCTGTTGTCTTGTAGATACTGAGGCTTTTTCTCTTAAGATTTGTTCCCTTTTCTTGCAAAACATTGAACTTCCCAGTTCTATGTTTTCCCTGGATTATTTCCAGGGAAATAATGCTTCCCTATTCTGGAAATCAGTCCCACATGTCTTCTTTTAATACTTCTGATAAATCCCCCCTTTCAGTCCTTTAACAAGTTCACTTCTTAAGCAATTGTTTTGATCAGTTTCTAATTTGGGGGCAGGGAAGGGCAATTCCTTCAAATCTACTGATCCGTATTCTCCAAGAGCACCCTTTCTCTTTAGGCTTCCTTTCTAGATATCAAAGAACTAAGGTGGGGCCATAAAGAAATCAGGAAGTGGAAAGAGGGTAAAACAAGTAGCAGGCTTACAAGAAAAAAACAGTCAAATCGGTTTTCAAAATTCTTTTGTGGAATAGGAGATAGGAGAACTATAGTCCCGAGTGGAAAGTCTCGTGGAACAGGAAGGAGAAAGGTAGGGTGGAGGTAGGATTACAGAGGGACCTGAATTGCCATGGCATGTGAAAAAGACAACTCTACCAACCCAAGCAACATCCAGGTCATGAATTCAGGTCTGAATTCTTCCAGGACAAGTTCTGGAATTTCTGAAAGCAGGGATGTCCTAATATATTTTACACTGGGAGCATGTCATTGTTTAACACCCTCACCTATATCACATTAATTTTTAGGAATCAGCATGTAGCATTTGATTATAAAATTTTAGTTATTTAGTTTTAAAACAATTAGCAATTTTAAAAGGAGAAATATCAACCTTAAGGATACTAGTCAAAGTCAGCAAAATATTTCATGCATGTACTAAAATTTACATTTATTAAACAAAAACATTACATCTCACAGTTTGCCCTATTTCACTGTCTTGAATTTCAAACACAAAAACTCCAAGAGGTCATATAAAATGACAACATTGATATACCCTAAGTTTTGTTTTTTCATCCTTACAATTCACATACCATCACTTAAAAAAAAAAAAAAATCTGTTGTTAAGGCTGGCAAGATGGCCCAATAGGAATAGCTCTGGTCTACAGCTTCCAGAGAGATCAACACAGAAGGCGGGTGATTTCTGCATTTCCAGCTGAGGCACCCGGTTCATCTCACTGGGACTGGTTGGACAGTGGGTGCAGCCCATGGAGGGCAAGCCAAACCAGGCTGGGGCGTTGCCTCACCCAGGAAGTGCAAGGGCTCGGGGAATTTTCTCCCCTACCCAAGGGAAGCCATGAGGAATTGAGTCCAAGGAACTCCGGCACAGATAACTGCTTCGCAACTGTCTTCGCAACCCGCAAACCAGGAGATTCCCTTCGGTGCCTACCCTACAAGGGCCGTTGGTTTCAAGCACAAAAATGGGACGGCCATTTGGACAGACACCAAACTAGCTTCAGGAGTTCTTTTTTTCCATACCCCAGTGGTGCCTGGAACACCAGCAAGACAGAACCATTCACTCCACTGGAAACGGGTGCTGAAGCCAGGGAGCGAAGTGGCCTGGCTCTGCAGGTCCCACCCCCATGGAGCCAAGCAAACTAAGATCTACTGACTTGAAATTCTCGCTGCCAGCACAGCAGCAGTCTGAGATCCACCTGGGATGCTCGAGTTTGGTGGGGGGGAGGGGGGCGTCTGCCATTGCTGAAGCTTGAGTAGGCAGTTTCACCCTCAGGGTGTAAACAAAGCCACTGGGAAGTTCGAACTGGGTGGAGCCCACTGCAGCTCAGCAGGGCTGCTGTGGCCAGACTGACAGATTTCTCTTCTCTGGGCAGGGCATCTCTGAAAAAAAGGCGACAGCCCTAGTCAGGGACATATAGATAAAACCCCCATCTCCCTGGGATAGAGCACCTGCGGGAAGGGGCGGTTGTAGGTGCAGCTTCAGCAGACTTAAACGTCCCTGCCTGACAGCTCTGAAGAGAGCAGCGGATCTCCCAGCACAGTATTTGAGCTCTGCTAAGGATTAGTCTGCCTCTTCAAGTGGGTCCCTGACCCCGTGTATCCTGACCGGGAGACACCCCCTAGTAGGGGACAACAGACACCTCATATAGGAGAGCTCTGGCTGGCATCTGGCAGGTGCCCCTCTGGGATGAAGCTTCCAGAGGAAAGATGAGACAGTAATCTTTGCTGTTCTACAGCCTCTGCTCGTGATACCCAGTCAAACAGGGTCAGGAGTGGACCTCCAGCAAACTCCAGCAGACTGGCAGCAGAGAGCCCTGTCAGAAGGAAAGCTAACAGAAAGAAATAGCATGCCCACTCGAAGACCCAACCCAAAGGTCACAAACAAAAAGACCAAAGGCAGATAAATCCACAAAGATGAGGAGAAACCACCACAAAAAGGCTGAAAATTCCAAAAACCAGAAAGCCTCTTCTACTCCAAAGGATCACAACTCCTCACCAGTGAGGGAACAAAACTGGATGGAGAATGAGTTTGATGAAGTGACAGAAGTAGGCTTCAGAAGGTGGGTAATAACAAACTCCTCCAAGCTAAAGGAGCATGTTCTAACCCAATGCAAGGAAGCTAAGAACGTTGATAAAAGGTTAGAGGAATTGCTAACTAGAATAACCAGTTTAGAGAAGCACATAAATAACCTGATGGAGCTGAAAAACACAGCACAAGAACCTCATGAAGCATACACAAGTATTAGTAGCCAAACTGATCAACCAGAAAAAAAGGATATCAGAGATTGAAGATCAACTTAATGAAATAAAGAGAGAAGACAAGATTAGAGAAAGAATTAAAAAGAATGAAAAAGCCTCTAAGAAATATGGGACTATGTGAAAAGACCAAATTTACGTTTGATTGGTCTGCCTGAAAGTGACGAGGTAAATGGAACCAAGTTGGAAAACACTCTTCAGGATATTATTCAGGAGAACTTCCCCAACCCAACAAGACAGGCCAACATTCAAATTCAGGAAATACAGGGAATGCCACAAAGATACTCCTCGAGAAGAGGATACATAATCATCAGATTCACCAAGGTTGAAATGAAGGAAAAAATGTTAAGGGAAGCCAGAGAGAAAGGTCAGGTTACCCACAAAGGGAAGCCCATCAGACTAACAGTGGATCTCTTGGCAAATACCCTACAAGCCAGAACAGAGTGGGGGTCAATATTCAACATTCTTAAGGAAAAGGATTTTCAACCCAGAATTTCATATCCAGCCAAACTAAGCTTCATAAGCAATAAAGAAATAAAATCCTTTACAAACAAGCAAATGCTGAGAGATTTTGTCACCACCAGTCCTGCCTTACAAGAGCTCCTGAAGGAAGCACTAAACATGAAAAGGAATAACCAGTACCAGTCACTGCAAAAACATACCAAATTGTAAAGAACATCAAGACTATGAAGAAACTGTATCAACTAACAGGCAAAACAACCAGCTAGCATCATAATGACAGGATCAAATTCACACATAACAATATTAACCTTAAATATAAACGGGCTAAATACCCCAATTAAAAGATCCAGACTGGCAAATTGAATAGAGTCAAGACCCATCAGTGTGCTATATTCAGGAGACCCATCTCATGTGGGAAGACACACAAAGGCTCAAAATAAAGGGATGGAGGAATATTTACCATGCAAATGGAAAAAAAAAAAAAAAAAAAAAAAAGCAGCAGTTGCAATCCTAATCTCTGATAAAACAGGATTTAAACCAACAAGATCAAAAGAGACAAAGAAGTACATAACATAATGGTAAAGGGATCAATGCAGCAAGAAGAGCTAACTATCCTAAATACATATGCACCCAATACAGGAGCACCCAGGTTCATAAAGCAAGTTCTTAGAGACCTACAAAAGACTTAGACTGCCACACAATAATAGTGGGAGACTTTAACACCCCACTGTCAATATTAGACAGATCAATGAGATAGAAAATTAACAAGGATATTCACGACTTGAACTCAGCTCTGGACCAAGCAGACCTAACTGACATCTATAGTACTCTCCATTCCAAATCAACAGAACACACATTCTTTTCAGCGCCTCATCACACTTATTCTCAAATTGACCACATAATTGGAAGTAAAACACTTCTCAGCAAATACAAGAGAACAGAAATCACAACAAAGTTTCTCAGACCACAGTGCAATCAAATTAGAGCTCAGGATTAAGAAACTCACTCAAAACTGCACAACTACATGGAAACTGAACAACCTGCTCCTGAATGACTACTGGGTAAATAACAAAATGAAGGCAGAAATAAAGATGTTTTTTGAAACCAGTGAGAATGAAGAAGACACAGCATACCAGAATCTCTGGGACACATTTAAAGCAGTGTTTAGAGGGAAATTTATAGCACTAAATACCCACGAGAGAAAGCAGGAAAGATCTAAAATTGACACCCTAACATCAAAATTAAAAGAACTAGAGAAGCAACAGCAAACAAATTCAAAATCTAGCAGAAGACAAGAAATAACTAAGATCAGAGCAGAACTGAAGGACACAGATACACAAAAAACCCTTCAGAAAATCAGTGAATCCAGAAGCTGCTTTTTTGAAAAGATCAACAAAATAGACCGCTAGCCAGACTAATAAGAAAAGAGAGAAGAATCAAATAGACACAATAAAAAATGATATAGGGAATATCACCAAAGATCCCACAGAAATACAAATTACCATCAGAGAATACTATAAACACCTCTATCCAAATAAACTAGAAAATATAGAAGAAATGGATACATTCCTGGACACATACACCCTCTCAAGTCTAAACCAGGAAGAAGCCAAATCCCTGAATAAACCAATAACAAGTTCTGAAATTGAGGCAGTAATTAATAGCCTACCAACCAAAAAAAGCCCAGGACCAGACGGATTCACAGCCAAATTCTACCAGAGGTACAAAGAGGAGCTGGTGCCATTCCTTCTGAAAGTAGTCCAAACAACAGAAAAAGAGGGATTCTTCTCTAACTCATTTTATAAGGCCAGCATCATCCTGATACCAAATCCTGGCAGAGACATAACAAAAAAAGAAAATTTCAGGCCAATATCCCTGATGAACATTGATGTGAATATCCTCAATAAAATACTGGTAAACAGAATCAAGAAGCACAGCAAAAAGCTTATCCACCACAATCAAGTCGACTTCATTCCTGGGATGCAAGGTTGATTCAACATACGCAAATCAATAAACATAATCCATCATATAAACGGAACTAGTGACAAAAACTACATGATTATCTCAATAAATGCAGAAAAGCCCTTTGACAAAATTCAACACCCCTTCATCCTAAAAACTCAACAAACTAGGTATAATGAAATGTATCTCAAAATAATAAGAGCTATTTATGACAAACCCACAGCCAATATCATACTGAATGGGCAAAAACTCAAAGCATTCCCTTTGAAAACCGGCACAAGGCAAGGATGCCCTCCCTTACCACTCCTGTTCAACATAGTACTGAAAGTTCTGGCCAGGGCAATCAGGCAAGAGAAAGCAATAAAGGGGATTCAAATAGGAAGAGAGGAAGTCAAATTGTATCTGTTTATGGATAACATGATTGTATATTTAGAAAACCCCATCATCTCAGTCCAAAATCTCCTTAAGCTGATAAGCAACTTTAGCAAAGTCTCAGGATACAAAATCAATGTGCAAAAAGTCACAAGCATTCCTATGCACCAACAACAGACAGACAGCCAAATCATGAGTGAACTCCCATTCACAATTGCTACTAAGAGAATAAAATACCTAGGAAAACAACTTACAAGGGATGTGAAGGACTTTTTCAAGGAGAACTACAAACCACTGCCCAAGGAAATAAGAAAGGATACAAACAAATGGAAAAACATTCCATGCTCATGGATAGGAAGAATCAATATCGTGAAAATGGCCATACTGCCCAAAGTAATTTATAGATTCAATGCTATCCCTATCACGTTACCACTGCCTTTCTTCACAGAATTGGAAAAAACTACTTTAAACTTCATATGGAACCAAAACAGAGCCCGCATAGCCAAGACAATCCTGGGCAAGAAGAACAAAGTTGGAGGCATCACGCTACCTGACTTCGAACTATGCTACAAGGCTGCAGTAACCAAAACAGCACGGTACTGGTACCAAAACAGATATATAGACCAATGAAACCAAACAGAGGCTTCAGAAACACCACCACACATCAAACAACCATCTGATCTTTGACAAACCTGACAAAAACAAGCAATGGGGAAAAGATTCCCTATTTAATAAATAGTGTTGGGAAAACTGGCTAGCCATATGCAGAAAACTGAAAATGGACCCCTTCCTTACCCCTTATATAAAAATCAACTCAAGATGTATCAAAGACTTAAACGTAAGACCTAGGAGCATAAAAATCCTAGAAGAAAACCTGGGCAATACCATTCAGGACATAGGCATGGGCAAAGACTTCATGTCTAAAACACCAAAAGCAATGGCAACAAAAGCCAAAACTGACAAACGGGGTCTAATTAAACTAAAGAGCTTCTGCACAGCAAAAGAAACTATCATCAGAGTGAACAGGCAACCTACAGAATGGGAGAAAATTTTTGCAATCTATCCATCTGACAAACGGCTAATATCCAGAATCTACAAAGAACTTAAACAAATTTACAAGAAAAAAACCCCATCAAAAAGTGGGCAAAGGATATGAACAGACACTTCTCAAAAGAAGACATTTATGCAGCCAAGAGACATATGAAAAAATGATCATCACTGGTCGTTAGAGAAATGCAAATCAAAACCACAGTGAGATACCATCTCACACCAGTTAGAATGGCTATCATTAAAAAGTCAGGAAACAACATATGCTAGAGAGGATGTGGAGAAATCTGAAAGCGTTTACACTGTTGGTGGGAGTGTAAATTAGCTCAACCATTGTGGAACACAGTGTGGTGATTCCTCAAGGATCTAGAACTAGAAATACCATTTGATCCAGCAACCCTGTTACTCGGTATATACCCAAAGGATTAAAAATAATTCTACTACAAAGACACCTGCACACCTATGTTTATTGCGGCACTATTCACAAAAGACTTGGAACCAATCCAAGTATCTATGAATAATAGACTGGATAAAGAAAATGTGGCACATATGCACCATGGAATACTATGCAGCCATAAAAAAAGATGAGTTCATGTCCTTTGCAGGGACATGGATGAAGCTGGAAACCATCATTCTCAGCAAACTAACACTGGAACAAAAAACCAAACACTGCATGTTCTCACTCACAAGTGGGAGTTGAACAATGAGAACACATGGACACAAAGGAGGGAACATCACACACAGGGGCCTGTCAGGGGTAGGGGCTAGGGGAGGGATAACATTTCGAGAAGTACTTAATGTAGGTGATGGGTTGATGGGTGCAGCAAACCACTCTGGCACATGTATACCTATGTAACAAAACTGCACGTTCTGCATTTGTACCCCAGGACTTTAATAATAAGAAGAAAATCTGTTGTTTAAAAGCAGGGATATGTTCTATCACAGTAGTGGAAGACATAAACCTGGACTCCCTGCAAATACTGCACCCAAAGTGAACCCCAACAATCTGTACCTGCACGAATTTACTCTCAAAAGGAAGATAAATATCTGTGTCTATCTGTATCGGAGACCATGTGGACGAGAATTTATCAATTAACTTCCATGTGGAATATGATGTTTATTAAATTATAAACAATAAAAATGTACACATATGTAAATAACACTCTATAGAAATTTTCAACAGTTGCTTAACATTATCCACCAGACGATTTTGGGAGGTAGGGGAGGCATATTTTATCACTGACTTTTTTTTAGAATCACTGGTGTATAGTGATAATAAAAATCTGGCCAACAATACTCCAATACTGGGGCCTTTAGCTCTGGCTGCCCCATCCTTGACATCTACATCTAAAGAGTCATGGGAATGGTGAGCAGGACTGGATACTCAGATATGCCTGGAGTACTATTGCAGGCAACAAAAATTAGGGCTTGAAATAAGGGTCTGGGTGTGGTTTGGTTAAATTATGCATGGTTATTTCATTTCACAAAATTATGCTTTGTCTCCTTAGCTCTATAGATATCTTCAGAGAATTGTCATCATGAGCTGTTTGAGGGTCAAAATCCTGTTTTGTGCTTCTCTGGATGGTGCCCCCTCTGACTGTCTCCTCAGGTGCTTGGCACACCTGAAGTCCTCTGTAAATGTCCACTGATGGAGAAATTTCTCTGGTATCATCAATAGTTTAAAAGCAGCTCATCCTCTTTGTGCTATTCGAATTCATGAATTGCACTCTCCTCCTCTTTCATTTATTACCTACACTAGTGGGCTTGTTTTTCCCTAAGACAGTTATATAAGACTCTTGATTCTCTGCAACCCTATTAGCTCATCTTCACTTCTTTGGCTTCCACTGCCTCAGAAGACCAACACTGGGGAAGGAAGACAGGCAGGCAGGAAGCAGGAAGAAGATCCCCAAAGATTTAAGTGTATTGGATCCGCCTGTGATGATTCAAATCAGGTTCTTAGCGCCCCAGGCCTGGTGAGGTTTCCCGATTATCTTTACAAGATGGAAGTAACATGTCCATAAAGGTGTCCCGGGATCCAGGTTGGAGTATCTAGTGGGGGCCACAAGATGTAGCCCTTAGGAAACTCTGCCTGCCCTTGTGTGCCTTCCTCAGGGAGAGATTCAGCTCTGCTAGTTGGAGCAATTCCTCCTGCCCACTTCCGGACCCCGCATTTAGCTCTTCATTAAAAGAAAGTCCATCGAGGGGCTTAAACACAAAACTCCCTATAATGGTGAATACTCAGAATTACTTTCCACCTGATACTGCTTCATTTAATTGGACTAAAGCAGGCTCCCCTGGCTCCAGGCTCCCTTGAAATTCTGCCCAAATTTGCCTGGCTCCTGCGTGGGCCTGAGTAAATATGCGGCAGGTGCGCCAAGGGGTTGCGAGTTGGGCGCCCATGAACCGTAATGGTTGCTGCATGACTGATTCCCCAGCCCCTCCGCCCTCCTGCTAAATCCCAGGACCCTCCCTGCTTATGCAAAGAGCTGGCTCCCCAGTGCCGCCTTATGAAGAAGTGGTAGAGCAATTTCATTTAATATTGCTAGTGCTTCCATTAACCTGAGTATATTGCTCTCCATCCTCAATTTAAGACTCCCTCTTTCTCTTGATTATCGCTGTATTTCAGAGCACCTGAATGTCTTCCCCAGACCTCTAAGCCAGCCTGGAATAAGCTGATGATCAAAAGCTACAGCCCCTTGAATTTTCTGGCTTTGGAGTACTGCAACCTTCCTGTGCCCCACCTGGAGGCCTTGAAAACCAGCCTGGGTTCTCCACTTTGCTCTGAATGAGGCTCCCTCTGGTTGGCTCTGGTGCTGCCTGTACTCACTCTCTCCGCTAGCACTTTCCTTCCTTCCTTCCTTCCTTTTTTTTCCCCCATTCTTTTGACTGTTGAGATTTGTGAGACAGGAAAGTGTTTTGAAGCTTTGCAGGGTGAGGTGCAGGTGGACACAAGTCGGCTATGGACTATTTTGAATCTACTGGGTCATTACTTAGATATGTCTATGACTCTACATGATTGATTGATAAAATCATTAATTCAGCAACCCTGTATTAAGTGCCTTCTATGTGCCAGGCACTCTTTTTGGTGCTGAGAATGAATTCTGAGCCAAACTAGTAAAAGTTTTTGCTCAGGAAGCTTAAATTCTAGTAGGGACAGATAGTAAGCAAACATGTTTCCAGCAGATGCTGATAAATGGTATGAAGAAAAATAAAATAGGGTAAGGGCTGGAGAGTGGTGGGGAGGCCACCATGAGCACTCTGGTGCACATACACCCTCCTTTGAGTGATACAGGCCTCCCTACACCTGAAGTCTACATAATCTACAATAAGAAGGATGGTGGGGGCAAGCTAAGGACACCCTTCCTAGGGAGATCAGAACTGGCAGTATACTTGAGTCAACTCCACCCATCCCCTAGCCTCCCTGTCACGGCTTGCAGGAAGCTGGGGCAGTCCCTCAGGGACACAACCCCAGGCTTTCCTCTGGAGGGTAGGCCTGGGAGGGGGAGGCATTGATATGACTATAGCATACAAAATGGTAATGCATCCTGCCCCATCCTGTCACCACCATCGGAACCGCTCACTCTACCTCTCTGCCCTTGCCAAGCTTTAGAGAAAGGCTATTGCTCACCCTGCCATCCCTTGACTGCTGTGGGCAACTCAAGAAGGAATTAAAGCTGGCTTTTCAAAATCTGTGATCAAGGCCAAGTGCTGTAACTCAGACCTGTAATTCCAGCACTTTGGGAGGTCGAGGTGGAAGGATCACTGGAGCCCAGGAGTGTGAGACCAGCCCTGGCAACATAGTGAGACACCATCTCTACCCAAAAAAAGAAAAATTAGCCAGGTGTGGTGATGCATGCGGGTAGTCCCAGCTACTCAGGAGGTTAAGGTGGGAGGACTACTTAAGCCTGGAAGGTCAAGGCTGCAGGAAGCCTTGATTGCACCACTGCATTCCAGCCTGGGTGACAAACGAAGATCCTGTCTCAAAAAAAAAAAAAAAAAAATCTGTGATCATTGGGCAACCAGATTCCTAATGCCTTCAGAGCAGTAGGCTAGGTCTGGCCTGAATCAAAGGACAGCCTTCTGAACTTGGGGGAAAAAAATGAAAATTGTGGGGTCTGTCAAATGCTCCAAGGAAAAGACAGTTTCCCAAGACAAAGACGCCAGGTCAAGGATGGGGCCTGAAGGGGAGAAAGATCACATGCCGTCCATGCAGATGAGTTTCTAGGCCATTGTGTGCAGCTAATGACTGAGGGAAAGCTCTACGGCCAGACTTGGTTTTGAATCTTGGCTGCACACATCTCTAGTTACCTGGCCTTGGATAAGTCACAAACGCTGTCTGAGCCATTGGGTCCTTGTTGATAGAGTGGGCCAGTCATACCTTCTTCATAGAGTTGTTGTGATTATTAAAAGAAAAATATAAATGGACACTGCTGAGCCCAGGGCAAGAGTTGGCACTGAGCTGATGAACCTAGATGTCATTTCCAGGATTCTGCTTAAGTAGGAAGATGTCCTTATTTTGTGAATATGTGCACTAAAGAAATTAGGAGTGAAATATCATGTCCATAATTTACTTTAAAACATTCTAAAACATATTGGGAAGTAAATATGACACCTTTCTTCCTTCCCTGGAGGACCTCTAGCCAGCACAATACTTATTCACTTGTATTCAAAATCCAGGTAACATCATTCATTGCCATGGTTTTAAAAACCATCTACTTGTCAACAACTCCAATTTTATATCTGCAAACCAGACCTGTTTAAGAACTCTGGACTCAAATATTTGCCTGCCAATTTGACATCTCAGTGCCAACATGTCCTAAACAGAATATTTTGTTTCTCATCCCCAAACCTATCCCAACAACCTAGTTCCCTGCCTACCCCATCCCACCTTTCCCATCTTGACAAATAGGACCACTGTTCACTGAGATGTTTGACTCAGAAGCCTGTGCAATAGTCCTGGTCCCTCATCTTTCTGATGGCAGTGGCAGCCTGTGTGGAGTGGCTGCTGACATGACACCAACTGCAGTGGGGCACTCGTGGCTGGGGCAGTGCACTCTATGGAGCTGGCGGGAGTTCTACCCCCTCTCAAGTTGGAGGGGTGGAAGCCCCACCTTCCCAGGTGTAGCTGCAGCCACCCAGCCATGGCTGCAGACCTGGGCATCCCTGTGCTCTTGGGGACCAGGGAAAACCCTCTGTCCCTGCAGGCTCAAAGTGTCTGCTCCTGCTGCCTGGCCTTTCCCCACTCACAGCACCAGCTCTGATTTCAGAGCAAAGTTGTGGCTCAGCCCAGGCACTATCACGACCTGGCCTGGTGTGCACGTGCTTGGGGCAGAGCTAACATGCCAGCCCTCTGCCGCCTTGGCCCCCTCTGAACTTTGGGCACCAAAGAGCATGGGAGAGAGGCCAAGAGGAGGCTGAGGACAGCTTGCTGTGGGCCTGCAGGCACCTCTTGCATTGAACAGCCTGGGGACCATGGACACCATAGATGACATATGGATGGCAGCAGGAGGTAGACAGGCTCTTGGGTGGAAAGGGGTAGGCCCCTGCTGAAGTCCCACCTTCAAGCCAGGGACAGCCTGAAGCCTGAGGGCCAGGCTGCCAGTTCTGTGGACCAGAGTGAGAATTTATGGTGCTTTTTCTGGGCCCACCTATGGCCACCCATGGATCAGTCAGCACACACATTCTCCCCTCGGAAGCTCATAAAAACCCCAGACTCAGCCAGACTCAGGCAGAGGACAGAATGAGCTGCCTATGAATAGGAACCCACTCCAGGTCTCCACTCCATTGAGGGTTGCAGATGATGGGGTGACCTGCCTGAGGATAGGAGCTACCCACCCCAGGTCTCCTCTCTACTGAGGGCTGCACAGACATTGGGGTAACCTGCCTGTGGGAAGGAGCTACCCACTGCAAGTCTCCTCGCCTCTAAGAGCTGGACACTCACGGGGACAACTTGCCTGCAGGAAGGAGCTACCCACTTTGGGTCTCCTGAGGACGGTTCTGCTGCTCAGTAAAGCTCTTCTCTTCCTTGCAAACCCTCCAGTTGTCCACATCCCTCATTCTTCCTGGACACAGAATAGGACTCAGTACCCACCAAATGGTGGAACTAAGAGAGCTGTAACACAAACAGGGCTGAAACACACCCCCGCCCCCTGCACCCTGCTCACCATGTTGCAGACAACAAGGAGAGAAGAGTTCGAGCCCTTTGAGAGCCCAGACCTAGGGGCTCCCCAAGCCAGGGCTGTGACACCTTTTTAGGTTTCTGTGGTTCCTGGCATCTCCATGCTTCCAGGCAGCACTGCATTCCCCTCATCCAGAAATGTGTGCCCTTAGAGGAAACCACATATAGTATATCTGGTCCAGCTGCAACCTTGCACAGAGCCAGCACATGGAGTTGCCTGCCCTGCCACAACAGCCAGTGTGCCTAGCTGTGAACAGTGGCTGGACCCCATGCTTGCTTACCCACACACCCCTCGCCACTCTGTACCTGGCTCCTGCTTGGCAGGTGTAGGATCCTGGCCAGTAGTGCAAAATGAGTAGTGCACAGCCTGCTGGGCCGAGTGGTCAGAACAACCCCAGTGGGCATGAGCAATACTCAGGCAGAAGGTGCCACCAGCCACAGAGGTTTCTGGCTGGCGACGTGACTCCTCCTCACTGCCACATCCAGTCCATCAGCATTCCCCGCTGATCTTACCCTAAAGACTGCCTGCCCCCTTCCCACCATCTCCACTGTGACCCATATCTAGACCACAGCAGCAGCCTACAAAGTTCACCTCCCTGCATTGACTCTTGCTCCTTGTAATTCACCCCCTCTATGGCCAGCATGAAGGCATAAACCCAATAATTTCACTTGCCTACTAACAACTACAAGTTCCCTTGTGTATACAGTTAAATCCAAATGCCTCACCTTGGCCTGTAAAACCAGGCATGACTCCCATCTTCATCTCTACCGTCTTCCTCCTCCTCTCCTTCTCTGCCTTTCACTGTGCTCCAGCCACACTGGCCCCCTTTCTGTCTCTCCAACGTGCCAATCTCTTTCCCCTTCCAGGCTTTCCATTAGGCTGTTTCCTCTGGCTTGAATTCTCTCTCCCTTCCTCTTCCTGTTTCTAGCTCATTCCCATCCTTCTGGTGTCAGCTTAAATTTTATCTCTGAGTGTCCTTCTATGACACCTAAATCTCAAATAGACCCCTCTGTCATTCTCATAGCTCCCTAATCTCTTAACTTTCATAAACGGAAGTATCAGCTGTTTACCACGTATATCCAGTGCTTGGCATAGGACTCATGAAGTACCTGTTCTGCAAATGAATTGAATGAATTAAAAATTCTACTGCCTTTATTTCAAATTCCCATCTCTGAGCCCCACTTCTCCATTCTCAGCCCCAGGTTCCAGGCCACACCCATCTGCCAGCCACACTGTGGCCCGAAAGCCCCTCTCTGTGAAGCTCTGCAACTCTCTCATACTTCCTACCTGCTTACCACTCTGCATCCCAGGGCTTTTGGAAGGCAGGTTAGTTGACTTAGTAGATGAAGTGGTACCTATGGTCCAACACACTGTTGTGTACACATATGTAGGTGTTAGTTCTATGTGTTTCATATGCAATCTTTTTTCTTGCAACAACTGCTGCCACTAGGTTGCCCATCCAACAACTTCTGCAAAATCGGACCACGCAAACATGAACGGCAGACTACATGCCATCATTTTTTCATGTTGGGGCTCCATCAGAGGCCTTCTCCTTGAGCCTTTTGAGGTGATTTCCTGCTATTGCTGGGGTCAGCGTCTGGACCAGCTTTGAACGTGGAAGCCTCTCCCGTCCCAGGGTGACTCTGGCTTTCCTATGAGACTCTGCGCTAATGAGAAGTGAATGCTGCAATCGCAGTGCTCACTCTGAGGTCGCAATTACGTAAGGATTATTAATGAAGCAACAATGTCAAAATTGTGTGAAATCAAACTCAGATTTAAGTACTTAAAATAAACAGATATAAAGTAACAGATGTCCCGTTTTGTTCTCAGATGATTTCATCCCTTGTTAAAAATAAATGTCTGGCTTGAAAGGCGAAAAAAAATAAAAGGGACTTTACTTCCATGTTAAAAATTAATTGAATCCAGATATTGGTAAAACAACTAAGTGGGGTGGGTTCTTTTTGTTGTTGTTGTTAAGGCAAAGACGTGTTTGTGTTGATTTTTATTTCAGCAAGTAATAAGTTCATTGCATAGCCCCAACTTTCGTAGGCCTAAATCACATCCTTTGAAACCCAAAGGGAAAATTTCTCCAAAGTTATTATGTAGATAAGAATGAGGCCTCGTGTGTCTATCTGAGAAGAATTTAGTTTGACGCTAAACCACGAAGGACGCAACAGCAGAGGCTTCGAAAATCAGGAGTCCAGAGTGTCATTTTCCGAAGCCACAAATTCCCATTGTGGAGCTCTTGCCTTGGAATTTCAGCGTGGAATTCCCAGAGACGACTCCTACTGAAATTAGTAATGGGAAAGGCAAATTAGGTCATCTTGTCCGTCCCCCTGCCAGTTTCCTACACTGTGGTTAATTTTCTCCTCCTTTGATCAGATACATTTTAAATGTTTCAAGAGATGGAAATTGCACCAGTTGTCTCTCTCCAGAGTCTTACCGTCTACTGAAGTTACAGGACTCCATTTTCCACCCGTGAGACTCAGAGGAATTTTTCCAAGAGTGGAAGGTTGTTTGTGGGCTGGAAACTGTCTTTACCTCCCCCAAATTTCTCATCATTTTCTGGTCATGGCCCAATTCATAGGGATTAGGAATCCAGAGGTGTGTTCATCTGCCCCAAATCACAAAATGGCCCCCAGAACATTCAAAGAAAATAATTTATTTGTAGAAGCTGAGTACAAACACAAGGGGATTGATACTGATGCCCTTGAATAAAAGATGGGGCAGCTTGGCCCTGATACCAGATTTCTGTGCAAGAGAGTTACACATAACATTTATTGGAGGGGGATAAATAATCCAGATCAGAAACCACATGTTCTCAGGAAGAAACTACATGTCTTTCTAAACTGTTAGACACATCTAATAGTAAAAGCTCTTTGTGTTTTTGAATGAATTAAACATTTCACTGCCTTTATTTCCAATCTCCATCTCTGAACCCTGCATCTGGAAAACCCAACATTACATTAGCAATGAAAAGCAAAATACAGAATAGTGGCAATGATTGCACAAGAAGTACATTGTAGACGTAGTCAATGCCACTGAATTCTAAACTTAGAAATGGTTAAAATGGCAAAGAAAAAATGTAAAAAACCAAAGCCATTCTAACTGTACCAGAGGACAGCAGGGGGGCTTTCTGCAATGGGTAGTGTGGGTGGCCACCGGAGAAAGGGGGACCTCTTCTTCCTTGATTTAAAGCACACCCCTTGGCTCTAGGAGATGAGACGTGGGGTGATGGAGTGGGCAGTGGGCTGAGAGGCAGAGACTGGTGTGGTTTCACACAGGTCCTTCCCTTCCCTTCTCAGCACTTCCCTCTGCACCTTTTCCATAGAGGAATAGGGTGGGACAACATGTTCTCTGAGGTCCCTTCAGCCTTAGCATGCTGCTGTTTATGGCAGACACTGTTATTGCCAATCCCCCATCCATTCTCCTTTCCACTTACTAGTAGAACCTCCTTTTTGATTTTGCGTGTCACCATGCCAAATTATTTTAAATAAATAAAATTAAAACTCTCTTCCACAGGCTCCCTTGCAGCTGGGGGTTGGCTATGTGACTCAGTTCTAGCCAATGAGATGTCGGCAGAAGTTCCTGAGGAGGTAGTCTCTGTGTCTTCCACCTTTTTCATCCTCTGCCCCATCGTGGTTGCAATACTTCATGTGATCTTCTTGCAACTATGGGGATGAAGCAGGAAGAGAAAGGGAAGTTTGGCCTGTAGTGATGCGATAGAGCTGCCACATAAGCCCTGGACCGACGAATCAACAATTTGCGTAGATGTGGGTGTGAGTATGAATGTGTGTCTATCATAAACACCTTTACTTCTTTAAGCCACTGTAGTATGGCTTTCTGTTACAGCCAAAGGCATTCTTAACTGATATAAATTTCATGTCAATGACATTTGAAATTCCACATTACTCCTTTGAATGAAGTGCTGAAGGTTTGTATTAAAATACAAATGCTTTTTGGAAGGGGAACATTTTAAGTTATAATAAGCCATTGATATCCTAAATTCAAGAGCATTTATCAAAATAGCTATCCGGTCCAATGGCAGGAACCTAGAGGAACAGGAGACATGGACTTGGGTATGAGGGAGGTTCCTTCAGCAAGGTTCTGATGTAAAGGAGCTTCCTTACTGAGTCACAGTACAGATGGAGTCCTGAGGTCTGGGTCGGGGCACGGGGCGAGGTGGACGGAGCTTATGGAGAGATGGAGAAAGGCTGGAAAGAATAAGGAGAACGATATGGTTTGGCTGAGTCCCCACCCAAATCTCATCTTGAATTGTAACTCCCACAATTCTCCCATGTCATGGGAGGAACCTGGTGGGAAGTAATTGAATCTTGGGGGCGTATCTTTCCCATGTTGTTGTTATGATAGTGAATAAGTCTCACGAGATCTGATGGTTTTAAAAACAGGAGTCTCCATGCACAAGCTCTCTTTTTGCCTGCTGCCATCCATGTAAGATGTGACTTGATCCCTTCTGCCTTCTGCCATGGTTGTGAGGCCTCCCCAGCCATGTGGAACTGTAAGTCCATTAAACTTCTTTCTTTTGTAAATTGTGCAGTCTTGGGTATATCTTTATCAGCAGCGTGAAAATGGACTAATACAGAGAATGCCAAATTATTCCTTGGATTTGTCTCCTGTGGAGGAAGCTTCAATGCTGAATGGCACCTGTAGGCTCTCAGAGTGGCTCTCAGACATTTAGAAGGGAGACAGGAAATTTTGTAGGATTTATCCTGGGAGTTTAGAATTTAGTTTGAAGATACCTCCAATTGTGCTTTCTCCTGCTTTAGGTGTGTGCTCCCTCCCGTACAGCCACTTCTTATCTTACCCCTTCCTCCAGAGGCTGTTCAAAGCCCAGAGCCTGCACTGTCTGTTTCTCCTCCCTGGAACCCGCCACAGTGTGTCTGTGCTGGCTTCCCAGCTCTTCCCTCCCAGTGCAGATATGTACTGCCTCAGCCCTTTTGGTCCAGGCGTCCCCTGAGCCTGGTGTCTCCTGCAGCACCAAATGCCTCATGGCCCTTTCTTTCTTTAACCACACTGAGTACTCACAGCCCGGCACCATTCTAAACTGTATCTATGAACCAGCTCCTTCCATCCTGGCCCTCGGCTCACCCCATCCCAGCCAGGGCCCAGGGCCCTCAGTGTTGCCCTGACAGAACAGGGGCCCCTGTCAGCTGTGTAATAACCCTAAGCCTGTTCATCCTCCTCCCTCCTCCTCCCTGCAACCCTCACTTGAAGTAACCTCCTGGCTTCTCCTGCCAACAAGTGCCATGCCCTGTGCTATTTTTGCTGTTAAAAGAGGGACTAGTCCCTATAACATTTTTTATGAAGGAAATGACTGCATCATGAGGCTCAGGGTCAGAGGCAGAAAACAAGGGCTCTGGAGAAAGGGCATTCTGAAGAGGTCCCACGCCAGCCAGTCTCACACAGCACAGGCAGGAAGCTACCGTCCCTGAATACCCAAAAGGCCCTGATAAACTCACCTAGGGGCAGGGAGCAGAGGCGTTCTTGAGGGGCAGAGTTAAATGCATGGATTTAGCCATCAGACGGGCCTGATTTATGTCCCCACTCTGCCACCACATAGCTTTGTGACCTGGGGCAAGCCACTTAGCATCTCTTAGCCTCAGTTACCTCATCTGTGAATAGGAAGTATAGTTTTAATAGCTCATCTCTCCCAGGCTTCTATGAGAATGCAGTGAGATAAGCCACGAAAAGTAGTATCAGTCAGTGTCCTGTCAGGAAACAGAAACCACCCTGAGTATTTCAACAAAGGAAGTTTAATACCAGTGCTTGGGTATGAATGTTTTGGAAGGGCTGCTGGAGCAAAACCAGGAAGGCAGTATTGTTCAGAGATAGGTACCTACAGGAAAACCCTGCCCTCTGGGACAGAAGCCCATAGGCAGGTGGGTTGCCCATAGCTCACAAGCTCTGCCCCATGGGGGTGCTATGGTGCCTCTGCTTCCTCTACTGTTGTTACCTTGGCTGCCATGATGAGAAAGCAAGGACCTGGGCCTTTGTGGTCACTGCAGGGGCCCAGGAGCTGAACAAACCCCAGGGCATTGTCACTCACCAGCTATGTTAGGGGCCCCATGGTCACCTGCTGTTGTTTGCTGCTGCTGCTGCTGCTGCAGCCACCAGCACAAGACACTGGATTAGTTAAAAATATCAAAATAATGACTTTTTGCTCCCATTTCCCAGTATTCTGTGAGTGCTTCCTATTGACAGAATGGAACCGAACCTGGCAAGGACGTCTGGGAGATACAGTGTTCAGGCTTCCAAGCCCTGGATACAGAACAGGAAATCACTAACACAAACAACACAACTCTTGGCAAATAGTAAGTGCTTGATTATTTTAACCCTCATCCTCATCATTGTTATTATTTGCAGCATACCTTGTTTTTTTTCTCTTCCTGCAACTGACAAGGAGTGGGGTCTCGATCAAATTATTTCACCTCTTCATGCTTTCATTTCTTTATCTTTAAAGAGAATGGATGAGTGCCGGGGCCACATGCAACAAATACTTTTCTTCTTTCCCTCATTTATCCAATCAACAAACATTGCTAAGTACCCTGTATCAGCCAGGCACAGAGCAGGCAACCATGGATATAAGATCAGCAAGATCAGGTTTGTGCGAAAGGTCACTGTCTCTAGTGAAATGAAAAAATGTGCTTCTTAGCCATCTTGAATTCACCCTGCTAGTTAGAAGCAAAACAAATGGACTCCCAGTCCAGTGCTCTTTCCTGTATATTTTATTACCTCTCTAATTGTTCTAGCAAAGCCCATAGTCAGGGAACATTTCTTCTTCTGTTTCTGGGTGTGCACATAACCAATAGTCCCTTTCTCCAATAAGTTCCATTACCCACTGCCCTTCATCCACCCACCCCCGCTCTGCCATCACCTGGGCCCCCATATCAACTAGTCAATGATGTAGCAGGGAGATGAGCTGCAGAGTGGGTCAGCAGCCTGGGGCCCTGGTCAGCACCTGCAGAGCAATCAGGGTAATAAGGAATGTAAAAATATGAATGCTCTGGGTCTCCATGATTTCCCTGTTTGCCCAATCCGTCACTCTGCTACCCATGGATTTCCCACTATTACTCATGACCCTAATGTGGAGTGGGAGACCCTGTGTATTCCATCTCTGATTCCTGCACGCTCCGAATGCATTTCAAATATTGCCGTGGAAACATCAATTCCCCAAGCCAAGAAGACCCCCGTTTCCCAGAAGCTACTTCTACAAACTCTAGAATATAGATGAGCCTGGCCCAATCACGCGCTGCATCTGGGCCCAGCGGATTTGCAGCACACCTGCATTGGAGGTAAATCGATTGGCGCTTCTTAATCCTGGCTACTACCAGGCAGGTTCTCTCCTACTCATTGAAGCTTAGTAGCAACATGCCCTTCACTGTAAAGAGAATTTTTTGTCCTCTCACTTGGGACTAAAGGTCAAAGTTTAAATCTATATTTAATGCCATTTTCTGAAAACTGGATTTGTGATTCCCTTTATGTTGGTATTACATATCTTAAGGGATTTCAGGGGGAGAAAGCTGGGAAGCCCAGTTTCTGAGAATGACCTTTACTTTAAATGTGTAAATAGGATGGAGCTTGTGTTTCTGGTTTTTAAACCTTCTAATTGTGCTTCCAAAGACAGCTCTGGAAAGCATGGACTGTGGTGAGTGGTTATACAGAAGCCACTTTGAAAAGGAAAGACTTTGATTTTTGTCTTATACACATGAAAGGCCGGAGGCCATAAGGGCTCATGCTCTTTTGGCCTGCTAGGGACAGTTTCTTTTGAAGCTTTGTACCTCCAGCCACAGTGATCCCACATTAGAATATGCAAATAGTACGGCCTTTAAGTGTCTCGGAAAAGGGAAAGTTCAAATTTACTTAATTCTATTTTTCCTCTGAATTTTATAAAACATTATTGAAGTGGCATCAGAATATCATTCAGAATGTCAGTTTTAGAATATTTCAAATATTTACCTAAAGGTTTTTTAACAGCAGCTTTTACAGTCTGAATGTGGCACTAAAAGCAGATATAAAATCGACTTTTTTTGTACTTCATAAGCTCACACTTGCATATTTAGAAGGTAGGGATAAGGGTCTCTCAGTTTGCCAAGTATCTCCAGCCAGGATTAATGGATGGATGGCTAGATAGACAGATAGGATAGATTAGATAAAGAGAGATGAATAACTGTAATAATAAATATGCCATGATAAACTTATTTTTAAAAAAACAGATCGACCCTCATATTATTATCACATAATCCCCAGCTCTCAGACTCCTAAAATTTGGCATCTGTTATTTTGAAACAAGATATGATTTGTCCTCCCTGGCTATACGGAAAAGAAGGGTGACTATAAAATTATATTTTTTTTATTACTTAACACCATTGTAAAATCTGGCTCTGGGAAATTGGCTCTCTGAGTCCTACCAGATTCTTCTGCCCTCACACCTCCCTGCCACTCCCACAGCAAAGGTAAGGCCCCCTCTGCTGTCAGCCACTGTCTGGATGCTAACTCTGCACATTGATGAAAACTGTGAGGACATCACAGCCCAGGCTCAATTCAAAAGTGACAGGACCAGGTCACAATCCCCAGCCTTTCTGACCCAAAACCCACATCCTCCCTCTTTATGCCACTCGGGTGCAAAGTGAAGCTCACTGGGCCTTCAACTTGGAAAAAAAAAATGACTTCTTTACAGAGTGAGCCATTTCTTGTAGCATTTAATTTTTTTACACTCATTCACCCATGTCTATCAGATGCCTCCTCCATCAGAAAGCAAACTCCCAGAAACAGGTTGTGGTAGATTTAGGCTGGTGTTTGCAGCCACTCTAATGACCAGATCAGGTCTCTGTGTGGTAAGCACTGAGCTGGCCAGATGGACCAAAGCTGTACATGCCTGGGGCACATTTGTTCACAGTTTATAGCCACAGTGAACTTCAGTTTTTAGAGAGACATCTAAGTACCCTCTTTATGACTGCCCCAAGCTTTCCTCTGCCTCCTGTGGTCATACAGGCCTTAACTGCCACCCTCCCACCTGCAACTTCTGCCCCCCAAACACCCCCTAGGGAGGAATACAGCCCTTCTCCTGCCTGTGTCCCTCCGTTGATTTCCTGGTTGGTGTTTGTTTCCTCATTCTTGCAAACTGGGCTCCTCCCACTGTCTTCCCATCTTTGTTCCCTTGCCCCCGAATAGCTGTCACTGCAACCACTGTTGACCCTAGACTTTCCAGAATGCCTCCCCTCCTCCCCCTGCATCCTTTATTTAACGGTGGCTGCCTTAGGCGAAGCTGATTAATCTCACCTCCTCCATGGCCACGCTTTATTCCCTGGGGCTCTGTACTACCTCTGCACTTTGTTTCCAGATGACCTCCTCTATTCCATCACTTTTAACTGTAGCAGACTCAGGGAATGTCTCACACACACACACGCGCGCGCGCGCGCGCGCGAAACTTGAACATACTCTCTTCCCTCTATTCACCACCGTGTCTCTCCCAGCTCCTCCTTCTTTTAAGGAAAGTTGCCACCATGTCAAACTACAATCAAGTTTTATTGTCTTTGCCTGAGGCCATTTTCTTCCTCATTCCCAACTCCTCGTCTTCGAGCCTAAGGTACTCATATGATTTATCATATTGAGACTCTCTTTTCCTTAGGATCTCCAGGAATCTTCCACTTCATTCTCAGCAAAAATGTCTTAATTCAGGGTCCTTGTCTCTTACACCTCAGCGAGTGTAATGTTTGACTTTTCATGATGTAGCCCAAGACAAAAAACAAGACGGTCACATTTAAGGCAACCTTGAGGGGCTCATGTAGTTGTACAACACATTAGAAGCACCTTGTTCATGGTGGATATTTAATAAATTTTGAAACAGGGAAGAAATAGTTAAGAATGTGGTCCCTGGGCCGGGCGCGGTGGCTCAAGCCTGTAATCCCAGCACTTTGGGAGGCCGAGACGGGCGGATCACGAGGTCAGGAGATCGAGACCATCCTGGCGAACACGGTGAAACCCCGTCTCTACTAAAATACAAAAAACCTAGCCGGGCGAGGTGGCGGGCGCCTGTAGTCCCAGCTACTCCGGAGGCTGAGGCAGGAGAATGGCGTAAACCCGGGAGGCGGAGCTTGCAGTGAGCTTATATCCGGCGACTGCCCTCCAGCCTGGGCGACAGAGCAAGACTCTGTCTCAAAAAAAAAAAAAAAAAAAAAAAAAAAAAAAAGGTGGTCCCCGGAGTCAGGCAGACCAGGGTTCAACTTCTGCCTACATCCCTTACAATCTCTGAGACCCTAGGGAAGTGACTGAATCTCTCTGAGCCTCACTTCCTCTTCCATAAAAGATAAATTATAATCAGAGTAGTTCTCTCCTGGGCTTCTTGTGAAGATTAAGTGAAATAATGTGTGTGAAGGCTTAGCCCCAAGTCTGGTACAAAATATTAGTTGAAAAATATTATCTTTTATTAATTATTAGGTTGATGCAAAAGCAATAACAGTTTTTGGCATTACTTTTAATGGCAAAAAGCGCAATTACTTTTGCACCAACCTAATAGCATTCAATAAACAAAGAACAAACCCCTTGGTTTAGAGCCGTAGCCTCTTACAGCTTACTTCTGAGTCTAATTTTTGTTTTTTAAAATCTCTGCTTATTTCTAGGCTTAATTGACCAAAAATGATTACCATTGCCTCCTAGGCCAATTTCTAGTTTCTTGCTTATGCCATACATTTTGGGTCTGAAGTTAAACAGGAATCAGGCAGTCTCCCCGCTTTATCTACCACTCTCAGAATTCACCTCTTCACTCTCTATGGCCTTCCACTGTCTGAGAGCTTGGAGGTAGCTAGGGGTCACGTTGGAGGACAAGCATATGGCTTGGAAAGCATTCTCTTTGACTCACTTTACCCCCCACCCAGCCCTATGCATTGTATAGATTTTTAAGCCAAACACATGAAAGGCATGAAATTCTTCCACGGAAGTTTCACCCCCAGTTCAACTCTTGTAATTAATTGGCCAGTAAATTCAATCAAAGAAACAGGGAATTCAGTTCAGTCATAGGTTTAGATTTTGCTCCCCACTTTTTTTTGGTTAGTTGTGGCTGAGCCACCACTGCAATTGAGACAAAAGAGTTGGATCTGGATTACATCAACCGCCTTTAAGCACTTTCAAGGAACTTGCCTTGGCTCCAGAGGGCTAAGAAGTAGGCATTTCACTACCTTTTCAGCAAATGGTGATTTTCCTTGTTAGCCCCATAAAGTGAAAGTTCTAGCTGTTCCTAGGAGAAAAAAGAAAAAAAGAAAAAAGGAGCTCAGTTTCACTGTCAAGGCCAAGAACTGGAAGCCAGAACACTTAGAGCTCTTGGTTCTGTTGCATGATTAATTCTCCATGAAAGCACTTAATTTTCTCTCCCTCATCTTCTACATCTGTAAAATAGGAGTAAGCAATGCCCTAGAGTTGCCAGAGATCAATGGGCAGGGACAGGCATTAATGAGGCAGCATACGAAATATTCAGTGAGATTCTTGGATAAGGAGTTACCAATGATTACATGCTTGCTTACCAACTTCCAGATTTAGCAAATCTGTCGTGTTAGTGCATACTAAAAATTAAAGGATAGCAAGAGGTACAAATTTAATTTGTAAAAACTCTTCAATTACTGGTTTGGAAATGCCCCTTGGAGATACAGGCTTCATTCTGGCTTGCTTTTCAAACTCAGTCACTAACCACAGGGTGTGAGGGTCCCGCTCCTGCAGTCTTCAGGGCCAATGGCTCCACTCTCCACCCCCAGCTTTGTGCTATAGCTTCCAATCTGATTTCACAATAAAAGGTCACATAGCTGCCTTTGGCTGCCAAGTTTCAAATATACCCTGATATTAACCCTTTAGAGGCTACAGCGCAGTGGCATTTTTCTCAGGGCTGTTCCAGTATTCACATAATGGGTCATCTAAGTCCCAAGAATATGCCTCCCCTCCACTCTCCACATAGGACTCCATAAAGCCATTTCATTGAATGAAAATGTAAGATGCCTAAATGTAAGATGAGAATGTAAGATTTCCTAAATTGATATTTTTGTGAAGAAAGTTGTGTTGTAATGTTCCACCCTCAGAGTGTCTTAACCAGTGAGCATCTTGTAGACAGTCCTTCCCAGACATCCTGCAACACCTCACCCCATCCCCTCCAAAGTCTCTGGGGACTGAAGAAGGCTAGAGCCACCAGCTTTCCTCGGAGAGGGGATCTGGGCCTTGGGCTTCCTGAACCTCATTCTGACTCTCCTTCATGTTCTTCTTTATCCTGCTGCTTGAAAAAGCCAACTTGGAGCATACATGGACAAGCTCCAGAAAGCAGTGTGCTCTCATCAGTGAGCCCATCTAGTGAGGAAGCCAGACGGAGTCAGGCCTCTGGACCCCCGTGGAGGAACCAGGCCAGCAGTCAGCTTAGAATGTCTAAGGAAGGAGATTCCAGCAGCCAATCTAACCTCACAACCCCACAACTCCTCCCTGCCATGAATCACTCTTTCCTTGCTGGTCCACAGAGCTTTGGTGCAGCCCTTCAGAGACCCAGGTGCATTGCTGACGTGCCTGTCTAGCCCACTCCCCTCTGAGGCCTCGTGGGCAGTGTTATGATTTTCTCTGTGCTCCTCTGTACCTAGCACCGTGCCTGACACTTGAGAAGCCCTAATTGTCAGATGAATCAACAAAGATAAAATATCAGTTGACAATTAACCTACTTCAAAGGATGAACAACTCTATTTCTGGAAACTGTATTGAAGTAATTGGTTCACAGATTAAATTGCTAAAGTGCTTACTGGACAAGTGAGTGAGTGACTTTTTTGGCACACTTCATAGTAAGTGACACATCTTTGACCAGTCACCAGGAATGTGAGTTTATCCACCAAGCATTTATTGAGACCCGCATACGTGCCCAGGACTGTTCCAGTACAGTGGGGGAGGGTAGCAGGGAAAGGGAAATAGACAGAATTGTGAGTGCTGGGTCCTGTCCTCCAGCATCTTCATCCTAATGAGGAATAGATCCAGAAAGCCTGTGGCAGAACACTTGGGACACTCCAAGCTGGCCCCTCAACCCTGGACAAACTTGCTGAGATTTAGACATGGCTCAGCCAGCCAGATTTGTTCTGGGCACAGTGTCTCGGGACCACATCATGTCACAATGCAGTATGGTCACATCATTAAAACATCCAGACATGCCTTCAACCATTATGTAGCCAAACCAGTGTCTGTGGGGAGATGAGTAGTTTCAGTGAAATCACAAGTCTGAGAGCAGAAATGGCAAATGAAGAACTTCACTGAGCAAAACCCCTGGAAAAGCCAGGGGCCCGTGCCAGCCTCTTCCTTCAGAGAGCAGAGCTGTTACCGTTTCCTCCCACCTGCCTAGGTTTCCTAGCTTCTCTTGAGAGGTGGGTGTGGCTAACACATTAAAAATAATAATAATAACTTGGCACCTATCCAACCCCCCTTTTCTTCACCTCTGTCTGCTATAGCAGCTGGAAAATCTAGATATGGTATTTCCCAGCCGTCCTGGTGATCTCCTGGCCAACAAGACAGAAGCACAAGTCAGCTGGAGGCTTCTTAGAGAGTTTCAGCTCTCCTGACACCACCCTTACCCAAGCCCTTTTTCTGTCTTGAACACAGACATGACCGCTCAAGGTGAGGCAAGCCTCTTGTGAACATGAGAGAAAGGTTAACATCAGCAGAGACATTGGTCCCGACACCACGGAGGCCAAAGCAGCCTTCAGATGTCTTGTTATGTAAGAAAATACAATTCTGTTTAAGTCACTGTTACGTTTTCTGTTATATGCAGCTAAACACATTCCTAACTGGATCAGAGAGTTTAAAATTTCCTTTTCTTTATATGAGGAATGATCAATAAGATAGCAAAAGTGAATAACAAATAGGAAAGAGGAATATGGTAGCAGAGAAACTAGTATCCCTGAGACGCACGATGACATTTATGGAACAGCCCATTGTGACTCACTGTGGATACAAAGTGGGCCCTTTTCCTGCCTCCCAGTTAACACAGCGTAGAACCTTTTAAAATAAATAGTGTTTTTAACAATAAAACCTCATTTAATCATCTAACTATCCTCTAACTAGAACTCTCAAGTCGTTGGACAAGCTCATGTTATTCATGACCAATATTTGGACTGTTGCTTTCAAGTTTTAGAAAGCACTTTTATATCCATCATCTGGCATCATCTCTGCCACCTTTATCAGCCCCTTAAATACAGATAGGCACAGGAGTGCCTGCCTGGCTTTAGAGAGGCAATCCTTGAATCTTCCAGAAAACTAACTTATTAGTCATCATATGTGAAATATATTCTGGTTTTATTTTTTTAAATACACTTTTGTTAGGCAATACAGCATAGTTGGTTCATAGGAACATTACTCATCAGAGCCACAAAGTGGAGACAACCCAAATGTCTATCAACTAATGAATGGATAAGCAAAATGTGGTATAATTATACAATGGGATATCATTTGACCATAAAAAGGATTGACATTCTGATACATACCACACCATGGCTGAGCCTTGAAAGCATCTTGCTAAGTGAAAAACAAGCCAGACACAACGACTATGTATTATATGATTCCATTTATGTGCAACATGGAATAGGCAAACTTGTAGAGACAGAAGGTAGATTAGTGGTCACGAGGAGGGGGAAGAGGGAATGGGGAGTAATGCTAATGGATATCAAGCTTCTTTTGGGGTGATAAAAGTTTTCTAAAATTAGATAGTGGCGATGGTTGTACAACTTTGAACATACTAAAAGTTGCTGAATTATACACTTTAAAGGGTTTTATGGTATGTAAATTATAACTCAATGAAGCTGATATCTTTATCATATCTCATGATGGTATAAAGCCATCTTCTTGGGTTTGAATCCCAACTCTGCCGCATATTGACTGTGTGATTTTACTTAACTTCTCTGAGCCTCAGTTTCCTCTTCTGTACAGTGGCTGTAGTAAGATACCTTATCTCATAGGACTGTTGGGAGGATTAATTAAAACATATAAATTACTCAGAATTGTACCTTTCACACAGGGAACACTGTGAAAAAGTATCTGCTGTTATTATCATCATTATTCAAACCCGGGATTTTGATTTGACACAAAGGCCATTCTTTGTACCAAGCTGTGGATAAATCTGTTTAGAATTATAGATGACTTTCTGGTGTGGAGTTTGTCCTTTCCTTGTCTATTTGCTATTGAAGTGGGTATCTATTTTGTGCTTGGTTGCTTGTAGGTACAAAGGTAGTAATTTAGAGCACAAATAAATACAACCCAGGTCTCAGCAGCTGGTGATTATACACACACACAGCAAGCTATGATTTTGAACCCTGCATATATCTCCAGAAAGGAGCTTGCACGAGTCTGCAGTTTGTTGTTGGAGCTTCTGTGGGCACCAGGTGTCCGCATTTCTTTCCTCTCCTACATCTTCTTCCTTTCCTTCCTCTATGGCTCCCATAGAGCTGCCTAAAGGAGCCCCTGCTGCCCCAGGACAGTGAGCGTCCCCAGAGCGCCATTTCCCACCCAGGCTGCCATCTGTGATGTGCCCAGAGCAGGCTGTGGATCCTTGCAGGGAAGAGGAGGATAGAAGCTTCCATGGCTGCAGGATCACCTGGGCCCCAAAGCAGTGGATCCATGCCAAAATCTCACCTTCTCAGGAGAGCAGCTCTCCTGTGCTCCGGCTCTTATTCCTCTAGGCGTGGGTTCAAACCCTGTCTGCCAGACCAGACTCAAAATAGCTGTTCCTGCATGCTAGCCAGTATCTCCCTTTTCCTTCTGCCTCTTTCCCAAAGAAAATGTTACCCAGGCAGTTAAAGGAACAGTCACAAACAGGTGCAAATAAGGGGTGAAAAGTGGGCGTGTCTACACTAGCAACACCTGGGACCCAGCTTGGCCAGCCAAACTCTCTATCCCAATGTGGATAGAGAACTACCATCTTGACATTACATGGGAATGAGGTGTAACAGGGCAGTCTTTTAAAGGAGCAGGCATCACTGATCATTGAATAAATAGTTATTGATCACATGCTATGGCCTGGCACTAGAGTGGTGCTAGGGATATCATTATGAATAAATGTAGAACTGCCTTATTCATCATTTGCAATGAGGAGAAACAAAAGATGAATGTTGAATACAATTTTCTTTTCCATTGAAACATCAATGGTATGCTACCACATTTGGATCAACAAGACACTTTCCCAGCCTGGCCCCTCCAATTCCCTCCTAGGAGAACCAGAAAGATAAACATTCTTTTATATGAAGTTGACATGGTTTTATTTTCATGAACTAGGAGTGGCCTTAATAGACAACAGGCCCTGCTCTCCAGTCACTGCCAGAAAGAAGAGCTACCGACCTTTTATTCTGAAACCACATCCCCAAATACTTAACTGACTCCAGGTTCACAGTCCTATGCAACCGTTACCTTTTGGCCTATAACATGGCTAAACATATTTGATGCTTCTCATCTAAAACTCCAGGACAGCACATTAAGCATCTAGTTGCCAGGTGGTCATGCTATACTATTCCTCTAGGATAATGAAAATTCTCCTAGGACAGGTTGGGGAACCCACCTGAGAAACAGAATAAAATATTTTGCGAAGAGTTTTAGTAAGCATGATTGAAACAAAAATGAAAAGATCTAATTAATCCTCTGTTAGCCAGAATATTCTCTACCTCTTAGAATTCTGGTTGATTGAAGTTTTCTTATGCCCTCAGGGTTTGTCATAACCCACTCAAAGTATTGCCCAGCAAGTCTTTATGGGGGCTGCTCCAACGTTTGAGTGGTGCATACTTCCACTTCTGATATACACCCCAAAGAACTGAAGTGAGGACTGGAATGAATATTTATACACAAGCACATGAAAAGATGCTCCAATTCACTAATCATTAGGGAAATGCAAATCAAAACCACAATGAGACACCACCTCACATCCATTAGGATGGCTATTAACAACAAAAAAGCCAGCTGAAAATACCAAGTGTTGGTGAGGATGTAGAGACACTGGAACCCTTCTGCACAGTTAGTGGAAATGTAAAATGGTGCAAGTGCTATGGAAAACAGTATGGAGCCTCCCCAAAAAATCAGAAATAGAATTACTGTATGATCTGGAAATTCTACTTCTTGGTATATGCCCAAAACAATTGAAGGCAGAGTCTGGAGAAAATATTTATAGACCCATGTTCATAGTAGCATTATTCACAATGACCAAAAAGTGAAAGCAACACAAGTGTTCATAGATGGCTGAGTGGATAAACAAAAGATGGTATGTACCTACAACAGAATACTATGCAGCCTTAAAAAAGAATGAAATTCTGGTACGTGCTACAACATGGATGAACCCTGAAGACATTATATGAAGTGAAATAAGTCAGGCACAAAGAGAACAATATAGTGTGATTTCACTTATATGAGGTACCTGGAGTAGTTAAATTCATAGAAACAGAACGTAGAATAGAGGTTACCAGGGGCTGGAGGGATGCAGTGACCAGAGCCTGGAAGGAGTTGTTGTTGAATGAGGAGAGTTTCAGTTGGAAAGATGGAAAAGGTCTAGAGATGGATGGTGGTGATGGTGGCCCAATGATGTGAATGTACTTAACGCCATTGAATTGTACACCTAAAAATGCTAAATTTGTTATTTATATTTTACCACAGTAAAAAGAAAATTAAATAGAAAAAGAATAGGTGTACTTAGAATGCCTCTTGCATGGATATGAGGAATGATCACAGTAAACTCTTCTCTCCACAGCCTTAAGGTCTTTCCTTTTCCTGGCTTGTTTATGCCTTAGAGGATGCTCAGCCCCATGGTCTCTATTCTTATCATCCAGTAAGGAGTGTCTAAGTGGCACTGCTGCATCCACATGTAATTTACAAAAATAATATTTCATCCTTACTATTGGTGCTGTCTGTGGCTGCATGCTGAATGGGAATCATTTCACAAGGTTCCAGCTGGCCTTCCTCAAAAGATAAAATCCTGTAAAGGATGATTTCTGGGATCTACTAAGAAGAGCATAATGAAGGTTGTAGAACAAACCAACTTAAAAAGGTGGTGGCGGGGGGTAGATATTGCCAACTTGCAGAAATTCCCTCTACCCCCTTTACACCAAAGGAGCCATATCTTCATCTTGTAATAAATGCAAACTCGGAAAGGCTCACAAGCCCGCCTGCCTCTTCAGCTAATGACAGCTTCAATTATGGGGCCTAATCCTGCATTCCTCACACTCCCCTTATCCCTGCATAACTTCCAGGAGAGTCAAAGGGCCCTCTGCCCTGGCCCTGGTGAGGGAGACATTAGTTGTGCAGGAGCAGTGCCTGGGGCGTGCTGGCAAATTTAAGGGTCTGTTCATATAACTGCACACACTTGGAAGCCTTAAATCCTCATACTTTGACTCTTCACCTATTACTGAAATAAAAAGCCACAGTAACTCCATTAAAAAGTATAAAATTCCTCTACAGGAAATGAATACTAGTTTGCTTCCAACTTACATTGGTTTTAGGTTTCTTCTTCCCACCCCCTTTTTACTTTTAATGTTGGTGTTCAATTCCATGGAAAATATTTTCTATGAGGAAAAAAAAAACAACAAACACAAGCACCATGCAGGGTCCTTGCATTTTATTTACTAAACTAGGCAAAACGTCTTTGATTTGCTAGCTCCTACTCCCTGGTAAATCAGTGGGAATTCCTCACAAATACAAGGTTGGCTTAAGTCACCCTATGGGGACACCTAACGACCTCTGGCTTATTGAGAAGTGGCCTTGTTTTATATACTAATCATCCACCCAGCTGTATTAGTAACGAGACTATAACTCATTTTCATCCTAGGCACTCACTGTGCATTATCAGTCTCCTAATTAATCCCAGACAATTCAAGGGGCACGTATTCTTAGTTCTGATTTTCCTCATTGCTCCTCCAGCCAGAGAATCAGAGAGTCGGCAAACAGAGGGTCGTGCTCTGTGTCCCGGAGGCATGCCCCTATGTCCCAGCCCAGAGCCCACTTCCCCCCAACACATTCCCTCTGGACTGGGGAAGCCCTGGGAAGCAGCGCACCTCTGCTGCTCTCTGAGGCAGTGGGGCTTCCTCAGGGGAGAAGGAACCTGGGGTCAGCAGACATCCTGCAAGCCTGCTTAATGGACACAGTCAACAGCAGCTTCCCCAGAGGCAGAAAATAAATTCAAAGCATTGGTAGACAGCAAGCAGGCTGGGCTCTGTGCTCTGGGCGGCTGAGACTCCCACACATTTGCCTCAAGCCCTCATTGCATTCACCTTTGTCTCCTGGGATGCAGGGGAGTGGCTCCAGCCTCCCCTCCCACCTCTCTGAAGAGACAAAAACAGGTAACACATTCCTAGGCATCGGTTAGGAAGACACAAGCAGTTGTACATTTTCAATCATTTAACTGCTTATTTTTGATGTCCCCAGTTAAAAGGGAAAAGTGGCACCTACAGTAGCCAAGCTCTCAGCTTGAATGTGTGATCTCATTTTATCTTCACGTAACCCCATGAGGTAAGTACTATGAGCCCCCGTTACAGATGAGGAAACTTAGAAGCTACGTATCTTGCCCGATATCACACAACTGGTGGGTAGATGAGCTAGGCTTTCAATCCGGGCCTGCCTGAGCACAAAGCCCATCTTATCCTGTACAACTCCATTTCAGGCTCTATGCCAGAGAAGAATCTGAGGGTTCATGTGCTTGAAAACATGTTCATCTATGAGTGTCTAGTATTGCTAAATGGAGTATAATTGCTTCTGCTTTACTTCTTTGTAAAAATCACCATAAATCATCCCTCGGCCTCTCTTTCTCCCCAGGTTCTGAAATCTGGCAAGGTGAGTATTAAACCATGAGCACTGGCATCTATAAACACCTTCAAAAGAGGACCAGTTCTTTTCACTACTGGGGCCCTCCAATGCTGGGAAACCTTCCCTTGTTGGGTTTAAAGGAGCACTAGGACTTAGGGTCAGGAGCTCTGTGTTCAATTTCTAACCTCCCCAAGCCTTGGTTTTCTCATTTTTTTTTTAATACTTTATGTTCTAGGATACATGTGTATAACATGCAGGTTTGTCACATATGTATACATGTGCCATGTTGGTGTGCTGCATCCATTAACTCGTCATTTACATTAGGTATATCTTCTAATGCTATCCCTCCCCCCTCCCCACCTCAGGCCCCAGTGTGTGATGTTCCCCTTCCTGTGTCCAAGTGATCTCATTGTTCAGTTCCCACCTATGAGTGAGAACATGTGGTGTTTGGTTTTCTGTTCTTGCGATAGTTTGCTGAGAATGATGGTTCCAGCTGCATCCATGTCCCTACAAAGGACATGAACTCATCCTTTTTTATGGCTGCATAGTATTCCATGGTGTATATGTGGCCACATTTTCTTAATCCAATCTGTCATTGATGGACATTTGGGTTGGTTCCAAGTCTTTTCCTCATCTTTATAATGGAGATAATAATCCGTATATTGCTGCTGTCTTTGCAGGATGGTTGTGAAACAATAGTCCTCAGCCTCCTTTCTAAGCTTCTATTCTAATCAGTCAGTATGTTTTGGAAGGCCTCAGTAAAGCACTCTTGAGTATCTCCCTTCTTATTCCATCTCCCTAGGCAATTCTTGTCCACCCCAATAGTGAGGATGTCAGCACTCCACCCAGCTGCCCTGGGATCTCTTTTTAGGGTTTCTGTGCCCCACCCCTCACCAGCTGTGGTGTGGTTTCAGCTGCACCTACAGCCATTGGAGGAGGAAGAGGTGGAGGAAGATTGCCCTCAGGGATTGCCCATGAGTTTGCATAGCCCCTCCCAGTGAGGTTCCTTTGCAATAGTTGGGGAAGCTGTGACTTATTCACCAGAGCCCCTGAGAGATCAGGCTATAGCCTGTCCTCTGCAGGGTTCACCCCTTGATAATACCTTACCCTGAGGTAACCCCATGCTCAGCTTCTTCCCTCCCCCTGCTCCACTCCCCACTCCCTGACCAGTCTCCCAGGGGAACACAGCCTTAATAAGTAACTTGTACATGACCCCTCATCTCAGGGTGTTTCTAAGGACCTCCTCCAAAAAAAATAATGGTTTCTGTTGCACCTATTCCAGACTTCTCTGAGCTCCAGATCCAAGAATTGAAATTTTTCCTTGACATCTTTCATATTTCTCAATGGCAGCCTCAAGATCAAACACCCAAAACAGAACTTGTGATCTTTTCACGTCCCCAGTGCCTTCCAGTGTTCCCCAGCTCAGTGACCCCTCCTTCTGTCCCCTCTCATCCATCTTTCAAGGTGTGGAAATCTTGGAATCTCTCAAGGCTTTCTCATTTTTCAACCTACCTTCCTCCTCCCCAATTCCATACAAACCATCTTCAAGCTCCTATCATTTTCACCCCCTAAATGTACCTAAAATCTGTAAAATTCCCTCCATCAACTTCTACCACCACCCTATCCCAGCCACCATCAACTCTTCTCAATATACTCATAATTCCCTCTAATAGGTTTACACACCTCTCTTTCAGTTTCCAGTATTAATGATCTTTCCCATCTAATCATACCACTTCCCTACACAAAGCTCTTCGGTAGATTTTTATTGTTCCTAAGCTAAGCAGAAGACTTGTGGCGAGGCCCACTAGGCCGTGCATGGCGCCAGCCTCACCTTTCTTTGCATTCTAGCTCCGGGTACTTGCCTCCTTCAGTTCTTTTGACCAGAATGCTTTCCCTCTCCTCTTCCTTTTCATTCTTCCCAGCCCTCCACTCAGCTCAAGCATCGCCTCCTCATCTCCCTGCCTAAGATGAATTCCCTATTTAAGATTCCGATAACACCATGTACACCTTCTTCTTAAGATCTGCCACTGTTGCAAGAAGTTGCAGTCAAATGATTACCAACACGCATCTGTGTGGTCACGTGGCTCAGCAACCCAGATACAAGTGCTTTGAGAACAAGGGCTACATGGGGTTTTTTTTTGCCACTTTATCCTCAGTAGCACCTAGCAGGCACTCAGTGAACTGCATCATGACTAAGAAACTGCAGCACCACATGGAGAGGATTTTAGGAGGGGTGTTTCCCTCAATACAAGCAGGGGCAGTGTCTCTTTTGTCACTGAGCTATTGCTGTTGCTGTTCTGCCTCAGGCTGGTGTGACCCAGAGAATCAGAGGATTACGCTATCAAATGATGAGTTATTCTCTCTGAAGACAGAAAGACATGAAACACATTGTAGGCATCAATTCCAAAACATTGAGCCAGTATTAGCTCCGTTTAAAAAAGGAAGACACAAACAATTGCACATTTTCAACCATCTAACTGCTTATTTTTCAATGACCCCAGTTAAAAGGGGAAAGGGGGAAAGGGGCAATTGTGGAGCGCCTACAAGTCAAGCTCTCAGCCCTGAATGCATGATCTCATTTTATTGTCACAGCAACTCCATGAGGTCAGTACCACGAGTCCCATGTTGTAGATGAAATTGAGAAGCTACGTATCTTGCCCAGTATCACACAACCAGTGAGGAGATGAGCTAGGCTTTCAATCCGGGCCTGCCTGAGCATAAATCCCATCTTCTTGTCCTGTAGAACTCCTTTTAAGGCTCTACTTGAGACAAAAATCTGGGAGTTTGTGTGCTTGAAAACGTGTTCACCTGTGAGTATCCAGTATTCCTAAATGAAGTATAACTGCTTCTGCTTTATTTATTTGTAAAAATCATTATAAAAGCTTTTCTCTTGATCGAATAGTTACTATATTTTGAAAGAGTGTGATTCAAGGTAGAGACCATGAGTTTGTATACAACAAGGACCAGGTAGTATTTATTTTGCGCGTGCCCTGAAGCTAGTAGGTGCTCAATAAACATTTGTGAAATGAAATTCAACTTCTCTCTTATTGAACTATTGTGTTAATATGAAATGTTAGAGATTTGTGGTTCCATTTATTTTCTTCTCTCAGCATTCAAGACCAAGAGTTTTTGTTTTATGAAAATTAAATAATGTATTTGGAAGCATAGTAGTGACATTTTTCTCTTTAATTGCTGCATGACTCAATCACAGTATTGCAGAGTGTGGGAATGGGAAGGACTCCATTTCAAGGAAGGTGGGTGCTTTTTAGCAGGGAAGCACATCTGCGCATCTTCGTGTTTTACCCCATTCACTACACAGAATCTGTAGAGCCCAAGGTAAGCAATATACCTGAAACCGATTCTATGTCTAGGACTTCCTGGCAGGCCACAAGCAGTGACCATAGCCTCAGTGTCCCTGTGACAAGGGAGGCTGTATGTTTGGAAAGACAAAGGGCGTCCTTCCCATTTCCTCCAGGAATCAGTGTTATATGTGTTGTATGCTTTATACTTCTTTGTTGCCAGTTTTGTCTTGTTGAAGTTTGCCTTGATTTGACAACACTTACAGTCTAGTCAGATTGAAGGGGACAGAAGAGAAATATCGAATTCTCAGCCTCGGAAAAGGCTCTTGATAATGTCACTCAGAGCCAGCATTTTGGCCACACTGTATGCTCTAAACAATGCCTTTATACATTAACTTTAGGACTGAAGCCTGCTGTCCTCGTTCTAGATGTTCTGTCCCAGATGTTTCCTCGTCCTGGTTCAGATCTCAACTCAATGCCATTTACCCTGACCACCGGTAGGGGCAGGGCTTTGCACAGTTATGCATTTGTTCCCAAGCTCTTGTCAATCTCTGAAATTACCTTGTTTATTTTTCTGTTTAGTTATCTCTTTCCCCCACACTAGAATGTCAACCATGCAAGGGCAGGGATCTGTCTTTATTACTCCTGCCTTCCTGGACCTACAACATGCCTGGCACATTAAAAGCACTCAAGATTACTTGTCATATTGGTGAATGAGTAACGATTTCATCTGAGCATCACGGTCCGTTTTAGGGCAAGGGAATGCTCACCTCCGTTTTAGAGAAGAGGCACCTACATCTCTGTGACACTCAGCGATTAGCCTGAAATCACAGGTAGGTCTGTAGCAGAGTCGTGACTTGAACCCAGGTCTTCTGTCTATGATCTGGGAAGCAGAGTGAACTTTTGCCCAAAAGTTAGGTCATGCAGGTACTCTTAAAAACAAGGGCCCCGTCAAAGATGATCAAATGCGAGCTGATTTGGGTATAAAGGCCTGATTCAACCCTGAATCCGTTCCCTGTACCAGAGATGAAAACTCATCTACAAGATGAACTTGCAGGTGCGGCCAAAGACTGCTTCCTGCACCAGCTTCTGCGTTTGTGCACCAGGACCTGCACTCATCCCTCCGTGGCCTTGGCCTCGGGCCACACTGGCCTCTGGGTCCCTCATTCCAGGAGGCTCTGGCCTGACTCTAGACTTTCGGCAATTTTTCTGATGTCCTAATTTCTTGATCACCTGTGCTGACACGATCCTGATTTCCTTCAATATGTCTTTTTTCCACTCCTGGGAAATTTCTGTCTGCTCCAGCATATGTCCCCATCTTCCTTTGTGAAAAGAGAGGCAAGGAGCGGGAGTGGGGGAGAGCCGTTTAATATTTTTGAGCGATGTCTTCATATTCTGTCAATAAATTGCCTCTGCCAGCTTTTAGAGGCCCTATTGGCTGTTGTACTGACCTCTTGTTCCTTCTGTACTTGAAAAATGCCTTATTATTTATCTTAGCCTCTCTCGCAATCTTTTCATTCCTCACCTTTGCTTTCCTTATCATGTTTTTGCACTTTAACTTTGTGCTATAATTTCTCTAGCTGAGTCGCTGTTTGATTCTTTTTTTTCATACTTTCTCGCTTTCCTCGTTTTGATTACTTCCCCTACCACACCACATCCTCTTTAGAGCTATTTGCTTGGCCTATTCTCTACACTTCTTGTATTTGTTGCTAGGTAGCACGTATTTTCTTTGGGCAGTTTCTATTCATTTCTCTCTGATTACACTCTTCCATCGGCGGCTGTTCTTTTCAATCTCTTCGTGCCCTTGGCTTTTCTTGGTAGGAGCTGACTACTTTATTTGATCTGGGATCTCCTGCATGTCCTTCAAAGAGGGTCCTAATGTCTGCTGAGCCTTATATGGGGTGTGTATTCGTTTGCTAGGGTTGCCCTAACAAAATACCACAGACTGAGTGGTTTAATCAACTTATTTTTTCACAGTTCTGGAGTTTGGAAGTCCAAGATCCAGGTGCCATCAGGGCTGGTCTCCTTCGAGGTCCCTGTCCTTGGCTTGTGGAAGGTCACCCTGTTGCTGCCTCTTCACGTGGACTTTTCTTTATGTGAGCACATCCCTTGTGTCTCTTTTTGTGTCCAAATTTCCTCTTCTTATAAGGACACCAGTTAGATTACATCAGGGCCCACCCTAACGGCCTCATGGCCTCATTTTCAACTTAGTCATCTCTTGAAAGGCTCTAGCTCCAAACATAGTCACATTCTGAGACACTGGGAGTTAGGACTTCAACATGTATATTTAAGGAGACATAACTCAGCCCATAACAGAATAAGCAGTAACTCCTGACATTCGATCATGGGTCAAGAGGAAGCTAGGTGCCTCAGTTTACATGTCATCCAAGTGTCCCCAAGTCAAACTGCCTGTGGGTACAAGTGGAGTCGCCTTACAGTAATATTCTACAGATACTGGCAGGCCCTCAAGCCCTACCAAATACTTTTCTGCATACTTCAGTGAATCTCAGAGAGTGAATCCCACTAACAAGACAGTCAGATGAGAATGGTATCCTCTGAACTCCTCAGCCAATGCTTACCTTCTGGATGTCTCTGACCACTTGGCACTAGTACTGATGCTGGGCACCTCTGCCACTTCTGCTGGGCATTGCCATTGGCTGGCACCACCTCCTAGGTGCTGCCAGACACCTGCAGTGCCATGGTGCAGACTGCAGTTCTTAAGATCCCAAAGCCACACCACGAAGGTGGAAGGCAGAAGCCTTTTCACCTTCCATACTGTGCTTTGTCCTCAGGTGCCAAGATAGTTATGCCCTATGCCACACGTTTTCTCGATCTTTCAGTGAAGCACCCTGATTTAACTTCCAGCTCCCCTTTCTTAGTATTCAGGCAGGAGTCCATGCAGCTTGAGACAGGCACACTCAAACACTGTGTGCTTCTCTGCCATTGAGGTGACATACATCTGCCAATTTTATCATCCGTTAGAACAAGTTCTCCCATGTGTCTCCCTGGTACCTCCTGCAAGAAGACTTGGGGTAAACGCACTTAGCTATGGCTATCAGCTGTGGACTCAATGTTTGTGCATCTCCCCCAAATTCATATGTTGAAATCTTAACCCTCAATGTTGATGGTATCAGGAAGTGGGGCCCTTGGGAGGTAATTAATTCATGAGGATGGAACCCCCATTAATGGGATTAGTGCCCTTATAAAAAAGACATGAAAGCACTTGTTTTTCTCCCTCTAGTCTCCTCTGTGTTAGGATAAATGAGAAGATGGCCATCTGCAAACCAAGAAGCAGGTCCTTACCAGACATTGGATCTGTCAGCACCTATGATTGCTCTGGAACTGTGAGAAATAAGCCACCCGGTCTATGATACTTTTGTTAGAGCAGCCCAGACTAAGACACTATTCTATAGTGGTCACAGTTTAGGACCGTCTGCATACATATGGAATCTGGACACAAGTTGAGTCCAGTTCTGACATCTGTAAAATCTCTGTTCTCAGTCTTCCACTGAAACAGCATACTGAGTATGCCCCTCTCCCACCACGGGAAGCTGCAGGTAACAGACAATTACAGTGAATGGAAAATTGAGAATGAAGGTGATGGCAGAAACAACCGGGACAATCAAAGTTTATTGAGCCTTACAGGTGCCTGATGCTGTGCTATTTTCTGGAATTGCAATGGAAAACATGAATACATATGATTAAAGTGTTTACCCTTATTTTAGGATTTAAATTGTGATGAAGGATAAATTAAGATACATTTTTATAATATTTTCAGTGTTAAAGGTTTGTACAATTGCAGCACCGAGAGCCAAAAGTCTACCCTGGACGCTTATGGCAGATTTCCTGTGTTTCCAGAGTGCTCACATGAGTACATGCACCTTAGTAAATATGCCGGGCATCACCTCCCCATCCACACCCACTCACACCTTGAAAGGTGACAGTCAGCTCGGTGTGCTGGCTCATGCCTGTAATCCCAGCACTTTGGGAGGCCGAGGTGTGCACACTGCTTGAGCTCAGGAGTTCAAGACCAGCCTAAACAACATGATGAAACTCCATCTCCACAAAAAATACAAAAAATTATCCAGGCATGGCAGCAGGCAACTGTGGTCCCAGCCACCTGGGAGGCTGAGGTGTGAGGATTACCTGAGTCTGGGAAATCAAGGCTGCAGTGAGCCAAGATCGCACCACTGCACTCCAGCCTGGGTGACAGAGCGAGACCCTGTCTCAAAAAAAAAAAAAAAAAAAAAAAAAGAAAAAAGAAAAAAAAGAAAAGAAAGAAAGGTGACGTGATATACAACCTTACCCCTTCTGGCTCCAGGCACCAATTTACCAATCAGATATCAATTACTTAATCAGAGCCAGCTGGGTTCTCTGTCCTCAGAAGTAGAACACTGAGGGATGGAGTCAGGTGTGCCCACAGGATGATAGGCACTTTACCTGAAAGGTTATAGGAAATTGGTCCCGAAGTTGATGCCAGAGCAAGCCAGCAATGTCCATGAGGAAAAGAAATGGGATTCCTAGGCCACATGTAACCAGAGAAGAATGCACCTCAGGAAGACAGGGAGTGGACAGAGGCACAGAGCTTGGAGGTTGCAAGTCCCTGTGCCTCTGTCAGGAATTGACACTGGATCATGGTTTCCTGGGTCCAGTCCCCATGGTAACCCACAGCACTTCTTTCCTCTTACTTTCTGTAAAGATTCTCTGTTGTACTTCCGTGGTAATTCTCCTCATAACTTCAGCTCCTTTAACTGAACTTTTTTGCTCTGCAACCAGAGCCTTCATTGTAATAGCCTTGTGGTTACTCAACTATAGTCTTTGGTAAAATTTTTCCTTCTTTACCGTGCTCAGTCTTTATTAAGCAGCCTCAGTGTCACCTCCTCTCTGAAGCATTCCCTGACAGCTCTCTCCCTTATGATCCCTCAGGATTCTGTTCATAATCATTGTATTGCAGTGTAATTTATCTGTTTATAAACATTTTACTCCCAGACCACAAGATCCGCAAAGGCAGAGCTCTGGTACCTACAAGGCACTCAGTAAATGTTTGCGGAATTGCCTTAGTGGCTCTGAGTTGGTTCTGGAAGCAGCCTGCCAGTCAGTATGCCATCCTATCTGCTGCTCAACCTTCCAGCCACTTGAGGGGCTCTGCGTTTACACTGACTTCGCTGCCTCACCCCTTTGCTCTCAGTTCTATCTTTCCTCAGTCCTCCTAGTGTCCAGGCTTGCTTGTTTGCTGGGTCCCCCTGCTCTGTGCAAACTTGACTACCTTTGGATCAGTGACAATTCCAAGGCGACCCCCCTGGGGCAGGGCACAATCTGTTTCCCAGGGTTCTAGAACTCTTAGCTGAGTTTTGGCTCCTCTTAATGGCTTTGTGTGGTTGCCTGGGGCCCATGCTACCTGTGTGTCTGCTCATGACAGCATCCTCCACCCGATCCAGCCATCTGTTTATTTTGGCTGCATCTCCGTCTTTATGTTCCCTCTTCTGAAAAATAGTGAATGGTAGCTACTCTCTTTAATCAGCCAGAGGCCCTCACTACCTTGTCCATCAGAGAAAAATTGACTCCAGATCTGTAGCAGCTTTCTTGCATGGGAGAAAACACCGGTGCTCATTTGCTCAGGAAAACAACAACAACAACAAAAACCTCTTGCTCTGCTGAGACAATTTTCCTTTATGGATTGCAGGGCCCCCTAGCAAGCCCACCGGGTTTTCCTGCCAACTGCAGCTATATAGCCAAGCTGCTGACTCACCCCCTGTCAGCCTGGGGCAGGGGGTGGCGACTGGAGAGTTTCACAGCCTCAGGATGTTTATTTGCTTCACTTTCTGTTCTCTGATAGGGAAGGTTTTGCAAGAGGGGTTTCTGCCAGTGCACCTACTGTGCTATCCTCAGTACCGATAGATATGTGATTGCCTGGGAGAGCAGGGGCTTAAACACACTGGGGTTCTGATACTTTTGCCCTCACCTTGGGACACCTTTCTGGCTTCTGCTTTTGGGAGAGTAAAGAAAAAGGCAGATTCAAGTTCAGCCCTGAGAATTTCAAAATGGACTCTCTTGCCTCTCTCTCTGAACCCCCACCTCTCGTGTAGATAGCTTGGGCTTTTTATAGATGTTGTGACCTTCATGTTGATTGGTCTGGAAATAAATAAAAGAGTAATAAAAGAGAAAGAGTAAGAACTTCTGGCTAAAATATTGCCTGCTGGCTTCACGTGCCCAGGCTGTTTCTGGTCCCTGCAGGGGTCAATGCTGTGTGTCCAACTGGATACACATCTGCTCAGGATGGGCCAGTATCTTGAAAGGCTCCTCCTTGCTTGAGATTAAAGAAACAGCACTCCTCTGCCAGGCAATACTTCAGACTCTCCTTTCAGCCTTTGGCTGTGGGGCAGGACATGGACCGAGAAATGAAGACAGCCTCCAGCCAGGGCTGAGAGCCCTGAGTGATGAGCAGGGGAGTGGACAGTGCCTGTCTTGACTTTCTTCCTCTCCATGGCTTGCTTTGTTCTCCATTAGGAGATCTCAGCACATCAAAATATTAGCTAAGAAGATACTTTAATCTGAGGACAAAGTGACACCTATTTAAAGTAACTTATCAACAAAGACAGCTAGAAGGTTTTTTGCACCTGACCATATATGATACCCCAAAGCTTTTCTATGAAAAACTGATTTTGTGATTTGGGGCAGCCTGAAAGTATGTGTAATAAAAGAGAAAGAGCACTTAACCCGAGGCGGGAGCCTCAGTTTCTAACGCTAGACTCATTACTAACGATGCCACTTTGGGCAAATAATTCTATTTATCTGGCTTCATTAGTGACCTCAGTGGGAGCAGCTTTAGCAGAGAAACTGACATTGTAATTGCCAGATCCATAGGCTAATTTTCATTCCTCATCCTCCTTGACAACTCCACCACATTTGGCACTCTTGACTGCTCTTTTCCTTCTCGAGACCATCTCTGCTCTGGGCTCCTGGGACCCAGCCCCTGTGAATTCTTCTCCCCACTCTCTCCCAGCCCTTCGCACCCTCCTTCTCTATCCCCCATAATCCCCCAACCCAGCACCGCCTGTCCATTGCCTGGTGGTGTTCCCCAAAGCTGTCTCTTTTCCCCTCTTCTCCTCACACATCTGTGTCATACGTAATCCTGTTCACTCCCACGGATCCAGGCACCATCACTTTGCTGGTAACTGCCATATCTCTTCTTCAGAACTCTCCCCACCCCTCTCCCGAATGCAGACCGGCCTTTCCAGTGGCCCGGAAGATGCCCCATCTACATTGCACATTGAGCACTTCCAACTCAGTCGGCCCTTGACCGAGCTCATCGTCTCAGACATGTGTCCTACCCAGCCGTTAAACCTGAATCCTTGTGGGGCGGGTTGGCGGGGGACCGATTCTGCCCTCTATATTTCAGTCAGTTTCAGGAGCTACACTGTCTTTCAAGCTTCACTCTCCCTAACGAGATGTTGCTGCCAAATCTCCCTAAGAGCCGTTCCTCACATCTTCATGCCACTGGCTACTGTAGTTAGGTACTCAGGGGCTGTCACCTGGATCTATGAAACAGTACCAGAAAGAGTTAAGAATAAGTTTAGCTGATGTAACAGAAAGCTGAACTTGCAGTGGCTTAACCAAATAGTGATTTTTTCCTCACACAGTAAGAAATGCAGATGTAGGAGATCCAGAGTCAACATGGCCGCCCCACAATGCCTCCAGGGACCCCGCATGCCTCCTATCTTTCCAGTCAGCCACTCTTGCCGTATGGCTATCCTCGGTATGCTTGTCACTTCATGGTCGCAAAATGGTTACCTTCTTCCACATCGACATTCCAGGTTAGGAGAAAGGAAAGGGTAAAGGAGAAAAAGCAACTGCCTCCTGAATCTGACCCTTTTCAAAGAGCTCTCCCGGAAGCTCCACCCAGGGAAATGTCCCTTGACATTTCATTGGCCAGAACTGTGTAGTCTGACCTCTCCCTCTGCAAGGACTGTTGAGAATGGTAGTGGGGGTTTTGTTTCTTTTGTGTTCTTTCGCATGCAGCACACATTGACTCTCTGAATAAAATTGAGGTTCTGTTAGGAAGAAAGAAAATGAGAACTGATACTGAATAAGCAAATAACTGTGTCTGCAACAGCCTGGTCTTGGTCCCCCAGCCATCAAACTCTTTCCCTACTTCTCTACCCTTCATGTCCCTAAAAAGGGATTGGACCATATTGCTCCCCATTCTAACTATCTGTGTTGATTCCTTGTTGGCTACAGAATAAAGAACAAACACCACAGCCCACAGTCTGGGTCCCATCTTCTTTTCTGTGCGCTCCTCCTGCCATCACCCTCTCCCCTGAGAACACCCCATAGGTCCCACAGAAATCACCACGGTTTCCTCTGCCCACAGTGCTGTGCCTTTCCACATGCTATTCTAGTGCCTTATTGCCTTTCCCATCGTTGGCCATTTATTCAGCCCTCATTGCTGGGGAGGGAAGAGGCATGTATCAACGCGGATTTCTTCCTTAACCTTTAGAAGACAGACCTTCCTCACACTTCTGAGTCCTCCCCATTCGCTGTGGGCTCCACTCCATGGGACAAGGTGCTCAGCCTGAGAAGACAGAGCCCAGGCTCAAGTGGGTCATGTTTCCTAGAGGGTGGGGTCACTGAGTTGAAAGAGAACACAAATCCCCAAGCATGGTGTATTCCACTTCTGACTCTCTCAGCGAAGTCCTGGATCATCCCCGTTACTATTATTTCACAGCTGCTCCCTTGAATAAAGTGCCCTTGAGTGGGACATCCGTCATCTAGGGCAGCAGCTTGTCCTGATCAGTTCACCTCATTTCTGTAATTCATCCATGCAGTTGCTTCAGGAAGTTGGCTCAGCATCTTCTCAACAGACTTAGAAGTCTTTCTTGTCCTCCCTGTGGACAGCCTGAGCATAGGGTCCCAGCTCCGCTCTCATGGAAGTTAGGGTCCCCAGGCCAAAGGCATGGATGTGAATTTTTACCAGAGCTTTGCATTGTGGTATAAGCCTTCGCCAGCCATCTAATAAAATCAATGTTGAGTTTTTCATACAGCCAGGGATTCTTGTGTGCAGACAATGGTGTGCTGATCAGTGTTCAACAACTGGGTCTGGGGGCAGGGGTAGCTGTAGAAGAAGAGCTCTGGCTTGTAGAGTTTGCCAATTTTTGTGGTGTAAATACTCCCACCATGGCCAAATTCAAGCTACCAATGCAATACAACTGAAAATGCAGTAGGAAAGAGTTTGGCACGATGGGCTCCCTGGGCCAGTTTGACCTGGCTCCAATGCAACAGCAGGAGACCCCAACCGGGGAAAAGGATGTGGATTGAAGTCTAGGCACAAAAGCCATACCCAGAACTCTGCAACCACCTCCTTAGCAACATGTTCTCTAAACCTACCCCCATCCTTCAGATGGATCCCTATTTTCCCTGCGATTACACAACTCTGTGATGATTCTTCTCCCACAGCAGTGTTTTAAAAAATCTTCTTTTGGGCAAATAAGTTTACTTTTCCTCGGTATATATGCCATCAATCATTGACGCCACAAAGAGGCTGTGAAAGCCTTGCCCTATTGAATGATGAGCAATGAATGCCCTGTTGAATCCTTGTCTCACTGAGGAAGCCGCCACACCTTGGGTCACCACTAGGAGTCACTCTTTAGCACCGGGAATAGACAGACTCAATAGCGCTTAGCACATAGTAGGGCTAAATGCCCACGTGTTGAAGGCATGGAAGAACTACCAAATGTGGGTTAGATGCCCCCTCTTGGGAGTCCCATAAACCTTTGAAATCAGCGGACATTATCATATATACAAACATTTTGTAGTATCATGTGGTAGGGTGTCCTATGAGTAGGTATGACTGCCCCATCTCTAGGTCATTCACCTTAGTATGCGGAAACCTAGCACAGTGTCCAACATGAAGAAGCTACTCAGTAGACATCTGCAGAATGAGTGGTGGAGCCGAATATGCAGTACTTTCAAATATTCCCTGAGGAGGTTTAGTTTCATTTCTTTTTTTCATTTTCTTCTTTTGTTACTATTACTATTGTTTTTCCCACAAAACTCTAGCTTTCAACATGATGGTACCAAAAGAAAAAGAGAGAGAGAGAGAAAAGAGTTCAATGAATTGCAGCTTCCAGCTGGTTATTATTATTATTATTTAAATTTTGGCTTTAACTTTGTGGGCAACTGAAGCCTATGATTTAAGCCATCTCTAGCTGAGCAAGGGGCAGTGCCCGCCCAACCACTCTGATTTCCAGAATGCACTGTGCTGTGTCAATATACATTACTTGTCACATTGCCATGAGTCTGAGAAGTTTGATCTCTGCTCTTAGATTGTTGTCATGTGTCAAAGCAGACAGCCCAGGGGGAATAACTACATTGCGCAGGAAAAGCAGACATCGAGCCGTGGTCAGACCGCCTCAAAGATAAACACTGCTGTGTGGACCAGAAGAAGAAAGGTCGAAAAACAATCTGAAGCTTCAGACACCGTGAGGTTTTTTCACTTTCATTTTCTTGCCACTCTGAGGCTTCCATTTTATCAGTATGTGCAAATATACATTTTTCTTCCAACTGACCTTCTGACAGCTTGTCCCACAATACGGGACTAGCTTGAGTAGGTGGCCCTGTCGTTGGTGAAACGGGGTGGTATCTATGATGCCCTCAAATGGAAGCTGAGTCTGCAAGCCCCCACCCACTGTCCCCTGCAAAATGAAAGCTCAGAGAAAATGTAAAAATATAAGTAAACTCAGGGAAGAAAAGTCCACTTCAGTGAGTATGAGCTACCCAAGCAGGAAGGCTGCAATCATTGTTTGCGGCTGCTGCTGCTGCTGGTGCGTTTTCTATTTTTTGAAGTCGTCTAAAAACAAACAAACAAATGAGTAGGAGTGTTCTCATTAAAAAAGGAAAGGGCAGAAGTCAATCTCCCTGTTTAAAGACGCCCACACGCTTGAAATAGTTTCCTAGAAAGGCAGACAGAATTTAACCGGGTGTAGCTTAGCACACTCACAGAGCATTTTTACAACACCTCCCGAATCCTCAATGGCTGATCCCGTGGTATGACAGCAGCATGCCACATTCATTGCACCAGACAAGGATTAGGGAGTAAAATTTGTCATGTATGTAAATTGTAATCACAGTGGATGGTTGTATGTGCTCATTTAGGCATTTTAACAGTGTGTGATGCTATCCTCTCCGCAGGACTAATAAGCATTAGCCATAATGAGGTCAGTCAGTCAGGCATTATCAGGGGATTTAATTGGGACATGGGTCTCTGCTGAAGTGAAAATTAATAACTTTTGTCAATGTTCTGGTGAAATGTTCTGTCTTATTAAACTATGAGGGTCAATTAGAAAGCATTATGTAATAAAGTCCCCAGCAGCAGAACTCAAATTGAGTTATACCACAGTCATTATTCCAGGGCGAATGCATTTGAAAATGGAAAACCAGAGTGCCATATGGAGGATTTGGGTCAGATTTACAAGCATTGCATGTTAAGGCTTCCACAAGAAGGAAACAATTAAACGTAATACCGAAATAAATCAGCGCGCCGAGCGGGCTGTGCAGGGCCAGGTGCCTGGGGCAGGCCATGGCCCTGGAGTTGTGACACTGCAAAATGGCAGTGTCAGGAGCCTTCCATGGGCTGCGTCAGGCAGCGCCAGCCTACAAATCGCTCGGAGTGCTTAAAATCTGGGGCACACCTGGAAGGCTCAGGCCTGCACACTGACTCATATAAATAACTCTTTATTGTGTAGCTATTAAGACGAGAGATTGCTTTTATTAAAGTGCAAGTTATTGTGGCACAGCAAATTAAAGAATTTTAAAGCATACTAAACAGCCACTGCTATTCCCCATTCGGTCATGTTTTACGGTTCTTTAAATGGGCAGTATATTGTTAGGGAGATATAAACTCTGTGCCAAGACTGGGATCTGACACAATGGTTCAGGCACTTTTTCTGGCCAGGAAGGATTGGGAGGGGTGGAGCAGTGCTGGTGAGGACACTGTCCTGGTCCTGGATGTGTGTGTAGAGGTGGAGGTTGGTGTGTGGTAGGGGGTTGGATATCACCTCTCTTCTGGAAGACTGGGGAGGTGGCTTTTGTCTACTCCATTCTGGTAGAGAAGGTTATCTTCAAACTGAGCAGTTTTAGAGATGGTCTTCAGATAAGGTAGTTAGAAGATGGAAGAAAGGGAGAAAGGAAGAGAGGGAGGGAAGGAGGCGTACATATGTGCAGAGGGTCTGTAGTGCCCATTACTAAAGAATCACAGCTTCCTCCAACTTTCTTATCTTGACCAACCCCATTTTCTCTGAACCTTCTCTTCTCTAGTGAATTGAGCTTGGGTCTGATTATTTCCCCATTGGCCCCCAACGTTGATTATGTTTCTAATTAAAAATACATGGCAGCAATGCCTCTCCTTGGCTCCACATCATCCTGGGACCTAGCCCATCCCCTCCCTCTCACCTCCATGACTGCTGCTTCAAGCTGAGCTCCATCACCTCCCGCGAGGCCAGACAGTTGCAGTTTTGCTTTAGCCCCCTCCTACCCATTCTCTTCACAGCAGTCATAGTAATCTTTAAAAAACGCAGATCTGACCATGTCACTCCCCTACTGAAAAATCCTTTAACGCCTTCCGTTTGCACATAGGATAAAACTCGAATCCTTTCGCTGGCCCACAGAGCCCCTCCCTGAAGTGTCAGGGCTCACCTGGAGGCATGCTTCCCTCTCACATAATTCCCCCAAGTTCTAGAACATATGAAGCTCTTGTTCTACCCAGAGGTTTTGCCCATGCAGTTCCCTGAGACTGGAATCCTCTTCCTCCTGACCATGTGTGGCTGGTGCCTCTCAAGCTTCGATATTCATTCTCTGGGAGGCCTTCCCTGACCATTCTACCTAAAATAGATCCATCCAGAGCTCTGTATCCTCACCCGATGGGTGTTTCTACAATAGTACTTACAGTTTCTAATTTAAAAACAAACCAGACAACAACAGCAAAAACAAAAAACCTTTTTAGTGGCCTACTCGTTTTTTCTCTGACATCTTCTGTGGTCTGAAATTCTGTGATGGCCAGGACTGTACCTGTTTTGTTTTCCACTGAATCTAGCAATGGGGACAAATAGCAGGTGTTCATCATGTGTTCAGTGAGTGAACAACCAATTGAATTCGAAGGTTGCCTTAGAAGAGAATCTGAAGCTTATCCAACTCAGCTTCTTTACTTTACTGAAAAAGTGTTTCTGAGAATAGTGAGATAGCATGTACAAGGAAGACGATTAGGAGAGTTGGGAGCTAGGGCCTGGTTTACCTTCAAAATGTTACTTTCTGGCAGGGCGCATGGTGGCTCATGCCTGTAATCTGAGCACTTTGGGAGGCCAAAGCGGGCGGATCACCTGAGGTCAGGAGTTTGAGACCAGCCTGGCCAAAATGGTGAAACTCCATCTCTACTGTTACTGAAAATACCAAAAACAACAACAACAAAAACTAGCCGGGCATGGTGGTGGATGCCTGTAATCCCAGCTACACAAGAGGATAAGGCAGGACCATCTCTTGAAGCCAGGGGGCAGAGGTTACAGTGAGCCAAGGTCGCTGTACTGCACTCCAGCCTCGGCGACAGAGTGACTCCATCTCAAAAAAAAAAAAAAAAAAAAAGTTTCTTACTTCCTTTGCCCAATCACCTAGTCCTATTTAACCACACCTTGGCTTTACCTCTACTGGAATAAACACTACTGTAATGGACTGAATGTTTTTGCCCTTGAAATTCATATGCTGAAATACTAACCCTCAACATGATGGCATCAGGAGGTGGGGCCTTCGGGAGGTGATTAGGTCCGAGCAGGGAGCCCTCGTGAGTAGGATTAATGCCCTCAGAAAAGGAAGCCCAGGAGTTCACTCACCCCCTTTCTGCCACATGAGGACACACAGAGAAGTCAGCAGTCTGCAAATGGAAGAGGGCCCTCACCAGGACCTGGCCATGCCGACACCCCCCACCCCAGACCTGCAGCCTCCAAACCTGCAAGAAATATGTTTCTGTGGTATAAACCAAAGATTATGTCTTTGGTATTTTGTTACAGCAGCCTGAACTAAGACAAGTACCCTAAATCTTACAGTGAAAGCATGTTTAAAATAAATGCAAAGACTAAAGCTGCACTATCAAGGAGAGAAGAGACGACTGATTTCTGGTATATTCATAAATGGAATACAATGGAATGAGAATGAATGAACCAAACCTAGAGGCATAAAAACTGTCAAATCACAAACACATAGCATTGACTAAAGAGAGCAAGTCCCAAAAGAATACATACCTGGTGATGGCATTTATATGGAGTTTAAAAGATAAGCAGGACTAAGTGATATATGGTTAGTGGATATGTGGTCAAACTATGCTACAAAATAGGAATAAAGAATATTGTTTTAAAAAATAAAAACACCATTCAGATAGTAGTTCCTTGCCATGTATTCCGGTGATGGGAAGGAAAGGGCCAAGCATGAGGAAGAGACCCCAGGATGGAGTGGAGGGTGACAGTGTTATTTATCATTAATAGGGTGGAAGTTTCATGGCTCTTCATTTATTTCTCATGCTTCATAGTTTGTAAGTTTATATTTAGAAAATAATTGATAAGTTGAAAAAAAACTAAAATCAACATGATTTCACCTTTGCCCAAATATACCTCGTCTCGGGAAGAAGAGCTTCTTCCCCCTTCTTCAGGGATGCCTCAAAGAGCTTCACCCCAGCTGCCCATTCACTCTTCTTGTTTCTGCTGAGGGAAGACCAATACTTATTTTCATCTTCAGGTCTAGCAAATGAGAAACTGAGGCACAGTACGAGGTGAGTATCTGGAACCCAGAACAACACTCAGGGGACGAATGCTCCCCATCTCAGTGGAGTTGCTCATGACATTTACATACAATGACTACCTGCAGAAAAGGCCTAATGAAATAGTGTCAGTTTCTAAGGCAGGCGACCATGTCAAAAGTCAGATCATCTTGGCACCCAGGCTTTTGTTCTCTGACTGTGCTGGGGACAACCACATAAGCCACGTATCCTAATACTACTCTGCACGTGTTCATTTCTGAGTCTCTTATGAGACTCTGTCACATACATGACCTCATTTGATTCCCCCCATGACACGGCATGGAAGACGCACAGCAGATACTTTAGTTCTCATTTCAAGAATGCTGTTTCCTGTATATGTTGATGCCTTTCTTCCAGCTGTCAATGCCCATTTAGTGCTGACAGAATAGAATCCCTGCAGCCCGTTCCTGAAACAGGTCAACACTGTATAAAAAACGGTATTTGGAAGATGACTTTGGAAGCAGGCATTGGGCAAGGCCCCCAAGCAAAAGTAGCCTCCTTACTGGTCCTTCCACTATTAGCAAACTATTCTTTGCTATCTTCAAGGCCTTTTCACTTTTTACAATCTCTTACTAAAATGCAAATACTCCTGAGAGTATCCACATTAAAAAAAGAAAAAGAAAAAGGCCGTTAATGATCTTCATTAACTGAAAATGGATGGGAGATGGAAGCCGGCACCAGGGCAGGAGTGGGCACCAGTGAAGGGAAGGGGAATGAATGAAGAAGGAAGAGAAGGAGACAAGGAAGCCCAAAGGCAAATCGTGCCAACATCATCCTTTGGTACGAGGCAGCCTTGCCCTATTTTTCTGCACAATCTCATTTACCTCACGCTCGCACTTGACTTGAGCCCCTAGACTTGCTACTGGCACAGGATGGCCTGCGATGGCCATTCGATGTCCCTCTGATGGTTTGCCACATGCTGACGTCCCCATCCTTGAGCAATTCTGTTCTGTTAGGGGAGAGAGTTCCCACCATAAGGGTTTCTGGATCATTTGTGCTGCTGGTCTCCCTGGGCCGCGCTTCTGTTTCGGGAGAGAGTTTTCGCATTGGGCTCCTTCTGACGTGTCAGGCTGAAAAGTGAATTTGAGCCAAGAGTTCTGTTGTTTCATTTCAGTTATTTATGAGAAGCTGGTATTTTCTGCTCACGAAGACAATATGAAATTTCAAAACCTAAACATTATCAAGCTATTGGGATACTGGTGAGAAAATAGAAATTGCAAAGTATTTCTCAAACAGTCTGAGTAATTTTCCTTTGCTATTTTGTCCCCGGGAGTAATAACAAATAGAAATGCTACTTGTCTTTTGGAATCGTTTTTGCTGAAAAGTATGAAGTGATTCCAGAGATATTCTGAACAGAGGGACCCCATCAGCATGCGATCCTATAGGAAAATGCAATCTGTCTGCACCTTCTTCCCAAGGGGGCCAGTGAATGAATGAATGAAAGAATAAATGAATGAAGAAACCATTCAGCTACACACACTTAATTTTACAGAGCAAATGCCTGCTAGTCATGCATTACTATCTCAGCTTGAGACCCAATTATTTCTTTATCTAAATAATGTGGGTGTTTTCTTTGATCATAAATGTAATATGTGCTCATTATAAAAAGCTTAGAAGATACAGAAAAGTATAAAGAAGACAATAAAAGTTATCCATAATCATACCCCACAGAAAAGTCTTATTAATATTGAGGTTTATATCATACATGTGTTCTTCTGAGCTCATAAACAATACATGGCTGAGATCTTGCTGCATATACGACTGGTATCTGTGTTAGAATTCTAAGATGATCCCGGAATCCACAGGCCTTTATATAATCCCTTCCCCCTTGAATGTGGGCAGGTGGGACCTGTGACTATTCTGGGCCATCACTCCTATGATTTGGTTATGTTCCATGGCATGACTTTGAGGGTGGGAGATGATCCTGGGTTGGTCTGGCCTGTTCAGGTGAGTCTTGACAGAGATTGGGCTTTTCCTGGAGACAGATATGAAGCATGAGAGGGACTTGAAACAAGGGAGTGTCTCCTTTGGTGACTTTGAAGATAGGGAGCCCAACATGGCAAAGAATGCTAGAAGCCTCCAGGACCTGAGAGCAACCCCCAGTTGACACCCAGCAAGGAAAATAGGGACCTTGGGCCTGCAACCACAGGAACTCAATTCTACCAAAAATCTGAATGAGCTTGAAAGAAGACCCCAGCTCTAGATGAGAACACAGCCTGACCAACACCTTAATTTTGGTCTTATGAGACCCTGGGCAGAAAACCCAAACAAGACTTGCTGGGGTTTTTAACCTACAGAACCATGAGATAGTAAATGGATATTGCCGTAAGTGGCTAAACTTACGATTTGTTATGCAGCAATAGAAAATAATGTAACGTTCTATTTTTTCACTTCACATAACAACTTGAACTTTGTCTCCTATTAATGTTAACTAAAAATTTCATGTCTATGTCTAATGTATGTATTTGGATTAAAATCAATGTAATGAGTCTGAATGATTGGGCATTTACATGTAGCCAATATTTGTATTAGGTATTTGTTATTTGGAAGTTGTGTTGTTTTGTTATTTGTGTTTGTTTTGACTCCTGCGGTCACAGGAGAGAAAGATGAAACATCTTTCTCAACAACTGCTGTGCTATAACCCTGACAGAGAGAGAGAAAATGTACTTCTGAAAGGTTAGTTTGCTTATTTAAAGGAGACTGTGGTACTTTGTGAGAGGGCTTTGAGAAAGGGCTTTGTGTTTCAAAGACAGAGGCCCTTGACACTTGTAGACTACATCGTCCAAGGAAGAGGATTAAGGATGTGGGCTGCAGACGTTCAACAGATGGGCTCCTCCCTGGCTACATGACTCCCCAGGACTGGGAAAATAAATAAGACTTGAAATGTGACCTATGGTGGAGATATGGCCCTATCTGAGCCTGATGCTCTGGGTGACCTCAGGTGGGCACTGCTACATGGCTGTCTATGTGGCTGACACCGCACACTATGGCTAGAGAGGTTCTGCCGACCCAGCTGGGGTGAAGGAATTCAGAGCTCTTCTCATCACCCTTGGCTAGTATCGACTTCTATCAGATTTCATTTCACTTTAGAAAATACAGAAACGTGGCATTTCATACAGTCCTGGGATGTGGGACGTTCCTAACTGTTCCATAAATAGTACTATGATATATAATTCTACAGAAATGTGTCACCATTTTTATCATTATTTTAATAGATTTCTAGCAATAGGTCAAAAGATATACACATTTTAAGGTTCTTTATATAAATGATAAAATTAGCAGATTCCTAGACCTGTAAGCAAAAGTATATATAAGACGCTAGATTCGTCATAAAGTCTCCTTTGGCCTCTGCCCCCAAACCATCCCAACATACTAACTCCCAAACATCCAAGGCCCACAGGAGCACATCCAGGCGCTGGCTGGGCACTCATCCAGGAAACCAGCAGTGTGCAGGCTACACTGCATAACCGCGGGGACAGGCAGGGCCTGGGTACATACACACCAGCTCCACCACCCACAGGCTTAGTGAACTTGTGTAGTTACATCCTGGGGCTCCCGTATAAAGTATCACGGGCTAGGTGGCTTCAACAACAAACATACACTGCCTCATGGTTCTAGAAGCTAGATGTCCACTATCAGGGTGTTGGTAGGGTTGGCTCTCTCTGAGGATTGTAAGGGAAAGATCTCATCTAGGCCTCCCTCCTAGCAATCACTGGCGTTCCTTAGCTAACAGTTGGCTGTCCTTCCTCTTCTCCCTGAGTCTTCACGTGGTCTTCCCTCTGTGTCCAAATCTCCCTGGTTTTTCTATCAGTCATATTGGATCAGGACCCATCCTAATGACTCCTTCCTAACTTGATCATCCACCAAGACCCTTTTTCCAAATAACGTCACATTCACGGGTGGGCAAGGTTAGGATTTCAACACATTTCTTGGGGTCAGGGACACAATTCAATCTGTAATACCTTGGCAAGTCTCGTATACTCTCTAATGCACTGTTTCCAGATCACGTCGACAGGGATGACACTGCCTTCCCCACTGTGAGGATTCAATTTAGATGACAAGTGAAAAAAGAGATAAATGATAGGTAGAGCATTTACCCAGCGTCTGGCCCATGGTTGTTGCTCAACAAATATTGGCTAAGTTATCAATGAAAATTCTTGCTATAAGTATCTCATGACACACACATGGGATACACAGAAATCCACGCTCAACTGGGCAGGGGTGTGCGTTTACGTGGCCCCCCAGTGTTCCTAGAGAAGATTCTCTCTTTTCAAGTGTCTTTGGCCTTTTTCTCTTCCAGCCTCTACAAGCAGGTTGTTTGCCCAGACACAGACCTCTCTCCCACAAAGACCACTTTGGAGATTGGCGCCCGCCTTCTGCTGCTAGTTAGTTGTTTGAAAAATGCTGACGCTTCTCTTCATCCACTGTGCCAGGACTCTGTGCCAAAGCTGCCCACACAAGCAAGGCTCGCCCTGCATGCCAGGGTTTCAGAAAGTGGACCTGGCACCAACCAAGCGTAGGAAGAGAGGCCCTTGTGATACGGCCCCCCGACACACTCACACACACACACATACACCAGCCAGAGACCAGATACCCCAATCAGTACTTTTAAAAGGAATAAAAATTGCTCAATCTCTTTGATGATATTCAAAGAGTCTTTTTTAATATATGAGAAAGCACATTCTAAATTCTTAACACATCTGGTGTCACCCGCTCTTTTCCCCCTCTAAACTCTCTTAATTCCATAATTTAGAAGGTCTTAAAATACTGAAGGATCTCGCTGAGGCATAATTGGGTATCTTTTGCGCTCCAAGTTGCATCTGATGCCCCACCTCACCCCGGAAACTTTTCCACTGAGTTTGAGAGAAAAGGTTTGGGGGTTGGGGGAGCAAGGACAGTGCCCTACCTGCTCAAGTGGCCTTTGACAGGAGAGCTGAACTGCCTGCAGGAAAATGTTTGCTATTCATTTTGCCCTGACACTCCAGGAGAGGAGCACAATTTCTTTTGTGATTGGAGGTAATGTAATCTACAGGAAAATCAATGTGGGCTGACAGGAGACTCGCCCAGCTGATCTGCAGACCAGAGACACTGAATCACAGCAGCTGAAGGCGGCATGGCCATGAGGCCGTTCCCGCAGCCTCCGGGAGAAAGTGGTCTTGGAAAGCTCACACCTGGGGTGCTCCTAACCTCAAAGGAGCCCGTGGACCCAGCTGCCCAAGCCACCAAGAGTTAAGTGACAAAGGGCTCAGTTGTGGGGACAGTGCTGGGGGTACAGAGGACCACAACATGCTCTGCTGGGTTACTGAGAACAGAGAGACACACACAGAAGAAAGACAGACGGAGGACCTGAGATTGTAAGACACAGATAGAAAGAGATGGGGAGGGAGCAAGAGATAGACAGACAGACAGAGACACACACACACACAAAAACAGGGACCTCTGTTTCAAATTGTCTCCTACTACAAATTGTCCTTTACTACTTCTTAAATTAAAAATTCAGACCATGTCCCCACCATCCCCAAACAGCAATTACTTTAGTAATCAGCAAAGAAAACGTTGCAAAAATAAATAAATAAGATAGACTTAACAAAAAATAACTCTCGCCACCCCAAAAACGTCTGCGCATCTGCTGGCCCCTTACTGGCCTGGTTCAGCTGACTTCAGCACTCACAGCAGCAACGGCGGTGGCAGCACCAGCAGCAAAGTTAGCAGGTGTCACCCCAATATGGCTGTGAACCGCTTCTCAGGATTCAGAGACATAAATCAGAACAACAAGCCCATACTACCCGCTTCCCATATGTCCCATGTACCTAAGCCACAACCACTCACAGCCTTCTGGTCCCTGGATGCTTGCTTTAAGGCATTACAAACACTCGCCCCCCAGCTTTGGAGATGAGGCTGCTTTTCTAGAATCTGTGTAACCTTTCTGTGTAGTCAAAACACCAGGTCGTTTATTATTAATACCTGAAGCATGCGGAAAATTGCATTTGGGAAAGGAGTGTGTTAACTAACAACCAGAGCCCAGACCTGGAGTGCTGGGAGAGAGGCTGGTGGTTCCCACTGGTACCCGTCGATGCCCACTGCTAATCTCTGACATGAGAAGGCCGGAGAGGCTCAGGGTGGGGTGGGGCAAAGAATTGCCAACACATGCAGGCCTCTTGGTGGCCCCCTCCTACCTGCCTATAACGAAAATCCTTCCCCCATCTCTCCTTCTGCCTGGACTGTGTAACAGGCCTCTTCTATCCCCTCACAAACTTCCTGGCAAAGGCTTCCTATTTCACCTATTATGTTCCTGGCAGAAACTTTTAAGGCCACCGAGGCAGCAGTCTCAAATACAGTCTTTTCAAAGACTTGGGGGCAATTCCGAGCCTGAATTGGCTCTGATTTCTTTCCCTGTACAGTTCCCGCTCTGCAGTGGAGCTGACAAGGGCTCTGGACAGCGGGACAGCGGGATCCAATAAATATGAGGCCTGTCTAGGTGCTTCATTTATCAAGAGGCCTAATTTACCCAGGCCCTTTAGACTAATTGCAGATTTGCAAAAACTGCTGAGAGTGTAGAACCATGTATTGTGAGTGTCCCTTGCCATATTTCTGCTAATGTGTTTCATCTGGAGTACATAAAGAGGCAGGGATGCTGATTTTAGACACAGCACTTTGGGGCTAATCCAGCTAAATGATTAGCCCTAAAATTCTGCAGTGATGTCATTTTCCCTACAGTGCTCTGCCAGTCGGGTTGTTTGCTTTATAGTGAGAAATATGTACTCGCAGACACAGGCTCGCTCTCTCAGCATCACAGGGAACTCTGCCCTTCGTGGCTGACCGGGGGGAATCAGCACCCTGCCCACGGTCTCTGGGTCTCCTCTGAAGATGACAAGGGCTGCCAGCAGGAAAACAATCATGGGAAAATGTTCCTTCTTTAAGGGACCCAGATAAGAATCACTCTCCGCTAGCACGCACACACATCCGTGAGTGGGTTACAGGAGAAGTCACCCAGGTTCTGGGCAAGGAGCAGGTCTAAGCTGTGTGGGCATGTGTGGGTTACTTGACCTCTCTGAGCCTCAGTTTTCTCCTCTACAAAAGAGAGACACGAACACCTGTCTTGCTGAATGCCTCAGGACAGCTGACAAGGTGATTAGCATGGAGTTTAGAGTGAGAGGGTTCAAGTCCCAGCTCTCTCACTTCTGAGCTCTGGTTATTCATCTCCTCTGAGCCCTGGGCTTCTCTGGCATAGATATGAATAATAAAAGTAGCCTTCTGAGGCTATTGGACTGAGCGCTTACCCAGCATCTGGCTCTGCATGCCATACAGTGTAGTTGCCCAAAAAGTAGCAACTCTGACTTGGGTTCATTGGGCCCATGTATTTGTTTCAGAAGGAGGAGTTGAGCTGCAGTTGATGGTTTTTAAAATACCTCTGCACCCTAGAAAGTTATTTTCCCAATAAGTGCAAGTAGGGTTTGCACTTGGTACAATGTCAGAATTTACAGATCCAAGTTCCTGAGGCTGGTGAGGCTTTCCACATTTCTTTGATATACAGTCGACCCTTGAACACCACAGAGGTTAGGGATGCCAACCCCCTGCACAACTGAAAATTCACATGTTACTTTTGACTGCCCCAAAACTTAGCTTCTAATCACCTACTAATGACCGGAAGCCTTATCAATGACATAAACAGTCAATTAACACGTATTTTATATGTTATGTGTATCATATACTATACTCTTACAATAAAGTAAGCTAGAGAAAAAGGAAATGTTAAGAAAAGCATAAAGAAGAAAAAATATATTTACTGTTTATTAAGTGGAAGTGGATCATCATAAAGGTCTTCATCCCCCTCATCTTAGGTTGAGTAGGCTGAGGAGGAGGAGGACGTTGGTTTTGCTGTCTCATGGGTGGCAGAGGCAGAAGAAAATCCACTTATAAGTGGATCAACACAGTTCAAACCCATGCTGTTCAAAGGTCAACTGTATTGTGGATAAGGGGCAGAAATATCACCTTTCCATGTAGCCAAAGCCTTCACAGATTCCAAAGTACATATCCTATCTAATATTTATAACCTTTACTAGGTGCCTGGTTATGCCAAGCAATGTAACATAAGCATTTTACATACAACTGCCCATCCAGTCTTAACCCTAGCTCTCCAAAGTAAGAACTATTTTTATATCTATCTTACTGATGAGGAAAGTGATGCTTCATGAGACTAAATAATTCATCCAAGACTGCACAGCTGGAAAGAGGTACAGTAGAAACGCTAACCTTAGTCCAGCTGCCCCGAAGTGGGTCCTTTTAGCCAGGACATTACACAGAAGCAAAACCATAGAAAGGGACACCTCCAAACCTAGAACACAACCCAGCGATGTTTTACTGACGGTCAAGTACTTTGCTGGGTACTGTCCACGCAGGGTCTCTAGTCTTCCCAATCATGCTGCAAAGTAGGAATTTCTACTGTTGCCCCATGGTACAGATGAAGAAAGTAAGGCTTGTATATTCTCACAAGTTACTCAACTTACAACTGGAGGAGTTGGGAGAGGAAGTGAAGGCCAGCTGCCCCTTGAGGCTGCCTCTTAATCTCTGTTCTGCTGGGAGGAAGATCAGCCCTTCAAATGGGCTTGTAAAGTAGATGCCCGTGATGGGACTGCTGGACCCATCACCTTTAGACACTGGCTCTGGTCTTCTTGTAAGCATGATCTTCACAACTCGTCCAGAGTAAATGAGGTTATGCGTTAGACACCTCACAAAGGCCTATGCTTTCCTAAAAACTCTAGGACACGATCTTTTAGCCTAGAGAATTGTTGAAGAACAGCCCAGGAGAAGCTGAGGGCAAAGTACTCCGTGTTCTGAGAGGGTGGGTGTTAAGCCATCTTATTAATTGGCCTTCCTAGTGGGAGTGTTTGTCCTGATGGGTCAAAGCTTGAAACAGACACAGCACCCAAAGCCTGGAGACAACATTTGTCTTACATCCCCCATCTCTGATTAAGCAGCTGGGGGTATGGGCCAAATTGCATGATGGATTCCTCACACATCATACCATAAATTTACCCCTGAGAGCCGGGTGCTGTGGGTCCCACCTGTGTCAGCACGCTAACACGCAGCCTCAGAACCATAACATAGTGTTCTTGGGGGAGGCTGAAATTAATGAAACTCTAGCTGACATTTTGAGCACGCACACACATATCTCAAGATTATCCCACAAGTATATTTCTTGTGGAGAGAGTAGTTTTTCCATATTAAAAGACGGCATTAACCTTCAATAGTCCATCACTTGCTTTAATCCTTTCCACCTGTAAATATTTCAGATAAAAATATCACAGCGGCTGTGCCTGCATCTTACAAATGTGGCTTAGATCCAGGCTTAGGGAGAGACGACAGGTTGAACTTTTTCACTTTCAAATATCCACCAAAACTAGAGTCAATGGGTGGTAGTGGAGGAAGCATGGAATTTGGAGTCTGAAAGGCCTGGGTTCAAATCCCTGCTTCTTCACTGCTAGCCCAGGACGTTTGGAAAAGTTGCTTGCCATTTACCACCATCAGTTGTAGCGTTTCTGCCCTGCCAAAGAGAGCTTTATACAGTTGGTCTGTTCAGAGGAGGTATATTTTCTAAAGTCATTGGCCTGAGGATGTAGCTTTTAATTTCAGCCACCATAAGCATGAATTGCAGCCCTCTTCTTGGCTTCTTCAAGGCTTATCAACCACATTTGTAAAATCAAGACCATTCCTTCTTTTCCAAGCTTTGAGCTTGAGAGGTGCTGTGTGCATAATCCAAGCACCACACTGGTATCATGGAAGGCAGGCCCAGGGCAGTCCTGGGTAACTGCTCAAGGGTCTGAAACTAGGGTTGCAAAATGGCAGCCTGTGGGTACCATTCCAGCTATGTGTTTTATTTGACTTGCACAAAAATCAGGAAATTTTCCCACAAAAACCTTCATTTCCGGTTCCTCTAGATGAAGCCAAATATCTGGACACACAGGACAGTATTTCCACAGATCAATAGCCAGCAAGACCTGCAAGGACGAGGAGCTGCTTCCTCTAGACAGGCAAGCTCACTCCAGGTCCCACAGACCCCAGCTGTCAGCCAGCATGTGCGCCTACACCCACCATCTCTCTTACATCCACTTCTGGCTTCTGTGGCCCCTGCAGTCTGAGATGTCCAGACCCTTGCTTTGCAAAGTGTGGTTGCTGCCCCAGCGGCACCTGGGAGTGTGTTCAAAATGCAGAATCTCAGGTCCTGGCCCAGGATCTACATTTTAGCAAGATCCTGAAGTGATGAGTGTGTACATGAAGCTTTTGAGAAGCTCTGATCTAGAATAGGGGCAGCGATCTGTGGCCAAACCCAGCCAGCAACTTGCTTTAGTAAATTAAGTTTTCTTGGAACACAGCCATGCCCATTTGTTTATGAGTTGTATGTTGCTGCTTTCACTTACAATGGCAGAGTCGAGTAGTTGCAACAGGGCTCAAAGACTAAAATATTTACTCTCTGGCTCTTTACAGAAAGAGTTTGCTGACCCCTGGTCTAGAAGAATGCTCTAAAAAATAGATTTTATAGTCTATTTAATTGGACATTCCAAGTACTACAGATACCACAAAGAATAAACATTCAGGAGAGTTTCTGCAGTCTAACCTGCTAACTTTCCCATCCCCAATTTTTTCTTTATTTGGGGATTTTAGCTGTCAGCCCTTAGAGAGCCCACAAAGCCATGAAGGTTAGCCAAAGAGATCTTCACCCTGGACATCCCATCTCCTCTTTGCCTCTCTCTCTCAGCCTTCCAGGCTTTTCCTCTCTTTTTTGTCTTTTCTTCAGGGTTCTTCCTCTTCTCCTGCTTGGTCTTTCAGCTTGGTCTAGTGTCCTGGATGACTTGGGAAAGTAGAACACTGGGCAGTAGGAAGAAGACAGGAGGGTACTCTCTCAGAGTGGTTTCTGCAATACGAGCAGGCCTTCCACCCTGCCCAGATCCACAGAGCTTCTACACCAGGATTTTGCTTAAGAAAAAAAAAAAAAGAAAGAAAAGTCTCCGCTGATATCCCAGCCTTCTGTCTATAGGCCGCAAGAGGCAAAAAGGGAAAAGGAGACTAGAACTGTCCTAAAATATACATCAAGCCCCTGGCCCATAGAAGGCACTCAGCAGGTGACAGTGGGTCTTCCGCACCTAAGGCATCTCGTGCTTCTTGACTTATCCTGAGGTAGAAAACCCTGTGAAATACTGCAACACGAAATCATTTTTGAGCGCAAAAACTGTCTAGAATGATACCGAACTTCCATATGTGGTATGATGAGTTTTTAACTGACCAGTCAACAAAGATTGTTCATCTTCAAAGTGGAATGCAGCATTTCAGAAGGCATGGCAGCCAGCAATGTGTTCACCACACGGGGCGTCCCGCAAACATCCACAGTGTCTGGGGATTCCAGGTGGGCCTTAGGACTCACTGAGTCTCTGGAGGCGCAGTCCCACACCTGTCCCTGACAGATGAGGAGGCCGGGGCCACAGAGGCACATGGCGGCAGGCAGTTTTTCATCTAGTCCTGCCTTCCCACCCCACTGCCTGCTGCGGACTCTTGGCCTGCTCAAATGTGATTCCATCGGGGGGATTTCCAGAGACCGGCATGTAAGTCCGCAGTCCTTTTGAGCCTGTTGTGGAACTCATACCCAGTTCCATTGGGAAATGATCCTTAAAGCAGAGCTGATTCCCTCTTGCCACACTCTCCGCTTTCCGTTTATTTCATCTTTTCCAGAGAAGCACCAGTTGCCGTTTTCTCCTTAATAATCTTTTCATCTCAGAGAATGGCTCCCCATCCCCTCAGTCATCTCCTCTCCAAGTTAATAATTGTAGTTCTTTTCATCTCTCCCCATTAGTCCTCTTAAAATCACTACCTTCAAACCATTTCCAAATTCCCTGCATCCCTATGAACCTGCTTTGTATCTTAAAAATTATATAGAAATGTACCAAGTAAACATATGGACAGGGCGGCTGTGTAGGTACTAATACACTCCATCACGTCACGGACTTCGCCAAGATTTCTTCTGAAGGAAATGTTCAAAAATGGAGAGTAGTGAAAACAGAGAAAATGCTACCTGCATTTTCTCATTTATTTGCTATTTTGGAGTCAGGGGATGAGGGAGATGGTTAACAAAGACCGACTAATAAATCATAATAGTTAAATTAATAATGATAACAGTATTTGATATGCATGATGTTCAGGGCACCAGCTAAGATTTACACATATTATCTCACTCAATCCTCCTTATAAACCTGTGAGAAAGTACCATTATCACACTCATTTTGCAAACAAAGGAATTCAAGATTAAGTAACATATTGAAAGGTATCATCTGGTAACATAAGGTAATCTCCCAAAAATGTTTCCATCTTACTCTCAAGAATATAGAATTTTCCACAGAAGCAAGAGAGAATTTGAGAAGCCTATTCAGGGAAGTTTTATTCCCAATGACCCCCTAGCCTCCAGCAACGTGCCTGGCACACAGTAGGTGCTCAGCAAATGTTTGGAATAAATGGATAAACCTTGCTGCCCACTTTGAACGTGATGTAAGGGATCAATGGACAACTTAAGCTGAGATTCAGGTGACAGCACTTAATTCAGAAGACCATCACATGACTGATATGGTTTGGCTATGTCCCCACCCAAATCTCATCTTGAATTGTAGCTCTCATAATCCCCACATGTTGTGGGAGGGACACAGTGGGAGATAAATGAATCATGGGGGCAGGTTTTACCCATGCTGTTCTAGTGATAGGGAATAAGTCTCATGAGATCTGATGGTTTTATAAAGGGCAGTTGCCCTGCACACGTTCTCTTGACTACCACCATGTAAGACATGCCTTTATGCTCCATTTGCCTTCCGCCATGATTGTGAGTCTTCCCCAGCCATGTGGAACTGTGAGTCCGTTAATCCTCCTTTCCTTTATAAATTACTCAGTCTCAGGTATGTCTTTTTAGCAGCATGAGAACGGACTAATTATGATGACTTAGGAAGGCATTTTCCATTCTGGCTGGGCCATAGAACCACCCAGAGAGCTCTGGAAGGGTACAGCTTCTCTGGGCCCATCCCAGACATCCTAAATTGGAAACTTCCAGGGGCAGCTTGGGAATCTGTATTTGTTACCAAACCTCTCCAGGTGATTGTGAGGCACAACTGCATTCAGTGTGACCTTCCCCCACCCGCTTTGTGCCCAAGGAATGGGAACTTTATAGACCACACTCAGATGTGCTCCACTGCTCTCTGGCTTTGGATTACGTTCAGCCACAGTGAGGCACTAGCACATCAGAAGCTGGGAGAAGAGTGGAGTGGGGTGTTCACACCCCAACTTCCTTCAACCAAGCCACAGGGTGACCATGGCTGATTCTTCTCCCAGAGCTCCTCAGGTGGCCCTCCCTTAGCCACCGCTGCCTCTCCAGGTTCACTCACTGCTCCTCCCCTCACCCCGTCAGCCCTTCTGGTGCTTGGCTGTGCTCAGCCTGGGTGCTTCTCCAGGACCTTTTAGACTTCCCTTACCACTGCACACACCTCTGAAAACAGTCCCTTCACTAACCTGCTTTCAATCCCCCTGTTGTAATGTGCTGTCAGCTTCCCACTGAGACCCTAACTGAATATCTATGAAATTATCCTGAAACTGGGTTTTTACAAATCCATGGGACAGCATATAAAGGGGGCCATCATGGACACCTTTCTAGGGAGTTTACTCATGGGACCGCCCTAAGCCCTCTATCACTCTGTCCTACTGCTGGGACCCAGAGGCTAACAGCAGAAAAGGTCTTCCCTGGCCCTGACTGGCGGGGGCAGCCCAGGTGATAGTTATCATATTTTGTTCAAAGGAAGAAGGGAGATCCAAATAATATCTTTTGGAGTCACTGAGCGGTGCCATCAGAAGCTTGACTTTAAAGGCCATATTAAAAAGAAAACCATTTTTTTCTGAGGTTTCCATGTACAAATTATTGAAAAGCCCATCTGTTTGAGGTAGCTCCCTTCACTTACACCCTGTATCTTGGAAGGTTGGGGCGGTGGGTGAAAAAAATATATGAGCCTTATGGGAATAAGGCTGAGGAGAGAGGCCAGAATTCCCTCCAGAAGGTGGAAGTCAGGCTTCAATCACTTCAACCCAAAACCTCAAAGTGAAAACTACTCATAGCCCCAGGCTTTGCCTGTTTTTTGCCCAAGCCCAGTAAATCAGCCCATTCACATACCACCCAGACCAGCCTCTGCTGAAATAGACTCGGCCCCTGAAGAAACCCAAGCTGAGAAAGCACTCTGCAAACCCAGGCGAGAGCTTGCGAACCTTGGCCAACCTTTCCCAAGTCCTTGGCCCAGCATGCGGGTCTGTGTCTGGTTTAGGGTTTCATAGTGGTAGTTTCAAAGCCGTCTCATTATTACTGATGACCGGGGCTTGCTGAGCGCAATTGTGTTTTATAGCCCACTGAGCAGAGGGCCCCAGGAGCTGTGGAGGACTTGCTGCCTCTGAACTTGTACAAAGCACTGATTTCGAAGGTGGGTGGAGGCCACATGCTTAGCTGAAGCTGTTCTAGGTGAACATTGCAAAAGTAGACAACCAGCATCCATGCACCCATGCAGCAGGCCAAAGATGGGGCAGGCACATCCAGGTATGGCACCCCCTCATCTGCAGCCTTCCCCACTGCCTGAAAAAACTCAAGGAACTTGTGTGTAACTGCCAGAGATTTGGGGCATGCTTTAGTCACTCAGGACATTATCCAATGCCCTTAGGATAACTCCCGTTTCAAATTGGATGTATTTTTCAACTTACTGCCTGGGCCATTTTGGTTGGACTGAAACCTGAGCTTCCATTATTTACCAAGCCCAATTTCCTCATTATCACCACTCATACCTCATTTTCTGGGGTTACAGAAGTTCTGAGAAAAATTAGAGTTGGAGGTTTGGGGAGCATAAGGAATAATATTTATCAAGGTGCCAGACAGATTTCATCCTTGGACACATTTAACCTTCATTGCAACATAGGAGGTAGCGGCTATAATTACTTTGATTCTATGGCTAAGAAGACTGCTCAGATTTCTATGCAAAGTCTTACAGGTAGACAAGAGAGACTAGGTTTGTGTGATCCAGAATCAGGGTAAACCGCATGCACTGCCCTACTGCGTAGGGTGCAGACAGGGAGATTTATCTGCAGCCCACACTTAATTTTATACTCTACTTTTTATTTGCAAAATATGAGAAATGACAAAAGAGAAAATAAAATTTATAGACAATCTCATCAGCTTTTAAGATACAAATAAATTAGGAAGTGGAAGTCATTCAGCTCCTGAAATCCCAAACCCTCATTAGTGTAACAGTTGGGAGGCCTCTGGCAAATGGAAGAGAATACACAGAGCTTCTGTTGATACAGGCAATAGGACATTGACTATTTTACGTAAAGGAAGTCCCGAAGCAGCATGATTCCAGTGTTGGTTAACTCAGTAACTCACATCAATGAGAACACAGGTTTATCTTTCCTCTCTGCTATTCTCCATGTATGGACTTGGTCCCCAGGTTAGCTCTCCTCATGGTTCCCAAATGGCCATAGTGATTCCAAGTGTCACATTCAAACAAGACAACTTCAGCTGAAGGCATGACTCCATTTTTTTTTAAGACAGGGAGACCTTTCCCAGAAGCCCAACAGCAGATCCCCATCACCCTTCATTGGCCAAGACCAACTCACATGCCCATTCCTAACCAATCACCAGGAAGGAAACGGGACTACTAGGATTGGTGTATACTCATCAGGATTCACCCCAGTGCTGAGAATACTATCTCTTTCCCTGTGGGGTGGATACCTGGGTAAAGTTAGGGTTCTGTTAGGAAGTAAGAATGAGGCAGTGGACCCTGGGTAGGCAGTCAATAATAATTGCCAAACACACACACATTTACACATACAACCACAGGTTACACCTCTTAATAGTTTGTTCATTATTCCTCAAAATTTTCACCATGCAAAAAATGTGTGTGTCGTTGCTTTCTTATTAAGAGTGCACTATTGTATTTTTCACTAAATGAGGTTTTCTTATGGTAGAACACACAGATTTTATTTATTTTTCCTCCATGGGAAAATAGCTCTAATTGAAGAGGCAACCCATCTTTACTAACCATTCCCCTATTAATGGATATTCATGCCATTTCTAGCTTCGTGGTACTGTAAACAGAACTTTAATTAAATACCCTTGCATGTGCACTTTGACCATTGCATCTCATTATTTCTATAGGACAGCTACCTTGGGTACTTTTTCAAAAAATTTTAATAATTTGTACCAATTTACACTTGCATCAGTACTGTTCTAGAGTACCTTTGCCAGCAATTACAATTATCATTTTAATTTTTATCAACATACCAGATTTTAAAAACTGATTTTTTATAAAAAATATTTCTGGAGTAAGCTGTATGGCTTTTCAATGTTTATTGGGCATTTGTATTTCAACTGTGAATTGCCTTTTAACTCCTTGCCCACTTTTTCCCATTGGACCATTTCTTCTGGATCCCAGGTCCACTGCTGGGCTCAGATCTGGTTCCATTGTTGCTGTACCACCATCACAGTTCACTGTGGTTGGAGTTGCCCCAGGCAAGCTCCACTCCCAATGAACACTGTAATTCCTTTTTCTCCAAAGGAAAGGCATTTTTACCTTGAGTAGAAGCCTTAGGTTTAAAGTATGGACCAACCAGAGCCAACTTTATTCTGCCAGCTTCATGGTTGTGAAGTGTGAAATATCCATGTTTCCTCCCATGATGTTCTTAGGATGCAACTTTTTGGATAGTCACAGCTTCTTTAACAGAATCTAATACAGATCCTCCAGTTGGTAATAGTGAACCCCAGGACGGTGGCGATGGTGGACACCTCCACAAGGAAGCAACAGGGACCAGGGAGACCTCCCATCACTCCTCCCTATATGAGACTGTCCCTTCCTTGAAAAGTCAGACAGGTCTTGATCATGGCGGGGCAGCCAGCAGGTTTCCTCATACCAGCCTTTGTGGTGCTTGATGCCTCCATCAGCATCAGATCTGAAGGTGAAACTGAGCTTGAAGATGGAGCTCATGCCTCCTGGCTTTACCCTATCCTACCTGCCTTTGCCCCTTTCCATCATCATTGAACCCTGGATGGTTTACAGAAGGGACTCTATGTGACTTAGGGCAAATTAATTCTCTTCCCTCAGTTTCCTTATCTGAAAAACAGGGATAATAATAACAAAATCTACCTCACAGGTTTGTGAGTTATTAGACATAAAGCACTCAGGACAAAGCCTCATGTATGGCAACCCCTCAGTAAGTGTTTGATGTTGTAATTTATTATTATTATGCATCAACACACCTTGTTGAGCACTCTCAAGTATAGGCACTGGGAAGATCAAGATGAATTAGTGACTATCCTCGCCCTTAAGCAGTGCACACTCTAAGAGGGAAGGCAGAGAAGTGAAGACATAAGTAGGGTGAAGTGCTGCAGGTGTTGTGAAAGCTCTCTGCAGAGCACCTAGGGGACAAGAGAGGGGTGGCATTTTACATACCTCCCTTCACTGTTTTGCCTCCTGCTAGCCCGGAGTCAGCATTCAACTAAACTGAAAATTCATTAGGAGCTGACTCTGAAGATGAGCTTCCTCCATAGCAGAGTTTGAGCTGACTTAAGGTGTCCCAGGTGAGCAAGGGGGATCAGAGTGAGGAACAACCAGTGGCATGAAACAACCTAGAACATTCTGAGGACGACAAGTTCAGTGTAGCTGATCCCTAGGAAGGGGGCCCAGAGGAGGCTGAATGGGGAGGTGGGAGGGATGAGTAACAAAACTGGAAGTATGAAAAGGAGTTAGAGAACTTTGTGGCGATCCAGGGGAGAGCTACTGAGGACCAGAACCGAAGCTGAGCCAGCGAAGAGGGCTAGGGGAGCTGGATAGGTGCATTGTTAAGGAGGTAACACTGACAGTATGTCAGGTGTGAGCTGACCCAGACCTGCCTTCAGATCCCAGAGTCCCAGGAGACACGCAGATTAAACCCACTGGGACCCTCATCTATAGGGAAGAAAAGGTTTTGCTCAAGAAAAGCAACACTGTCTATCCTACTGGTAAGTTTGCAGGATGCTTTGTTCTTTTATCAGATGTTTTCTTCAAGGAAAAAGAAGTCATTTTATTTTGTGTGTGGAAACGGGATGAGTGTTCGCAGTCAGGACTTCTGAGATTTTCTCCGGCCCCAAGGCTGCCTCTCACAGTCAGACCCCACTCTCCCCCTACTGGAGGTGTGAACAAAAAACTTACGGCTGCAGGCAAAGCAATGTAGCCCACGAAGTCAGATGTGACTCCACAATCTCAGAACTCATGCTTTTCTAAACTTCCCCTCTGTGTGAGAAGCATCTCACGGTTTCAAAACAAACCCATGCTTCCCCAGCATTGCTTTTGGTGCACTGCAGGAGGCAAAGGAGACATGCCTGGTGGCCTGTTTGAGGACTCCCACCTGTGAGTCCTCCACCCCATCCAATAGCAGTGACATCAGGAAGCACAGAGCAGAAAGCCTGCACGGGGAGCTCACTTTGGCTCCACCGTGATCGGAAGCATGTCGTTCTAAGAGCCTGCAAACATCTCTTTCTGTTTCAAATGTCAAAATTCCCTTCCTCGAAAAATGAAAAACAAGTCCAAATGTATCTCAGTGTATCATCTATCTTTACAAATGAACAAAGAAGGGAGAGTATTGGATATTAGCAAGTGTATTTTTTCCATTTTCATTTGGTTGTGAATTTTTAATTCATAAAGCATTTCACCATTGTTAAGAATTTTAAATAAACCATTAAACTGTCCTGGGCACTGTCATCATTGGAATATTTTTAAGGCAAATATATTATTGACAGCAATTTTATCATATGTTCCATCCATTCAATTGCCTTCCTAACTGAAATGTCTTTCAAGAATCACATGTTGTCAAGGTTGCCTGTCTTCTGTCCTGTTCCTATATGTTTGATGGTAAAATACACTGGCATTTGTCAAAAGAAACAGTAATGAGGCTGTCCAGCAGCCAGGTTTAGCCTGCTTTATGCAATACATATGCTCCTACAAAGTTGTGGCAACATTTTTGGTAAGTTGTTTCATATTCTGTGTCCTCTTAGGAAATAAAAAGCAGTACTAACCTCTTTTTTATGTACGAATTGAGATTCTGCATGCCAAGTTTCTTTAAATTGAAATTTACCTGTACGAACCATTTTTTAAATTAGGTAAACATTTATGTATTAGTTTATTCAACATATAGTTATTGAGTACCCACTGTGTACCAGACAAGGCTCTGAGAAGCTGGGAGCTACAGTAAATGAGCCAAAGTCCCTGCCTTCATGGTGACTGTAGTACTGTGGGACAGTCAGACTAAACAAGTAAATAATTGCATAATATACGTTCAGATAGCAAAAGAATGCTATGAAGAAAAATAATGCAGGCAAAAGGGATAGAAACTTGTCGAGGGAGGTATTTTAGATGGTGTACTCATTTTCTATTGTTGCCTAACAAATGACCACAAACTTAGTGGCTGACAAGGAGATACACAGGAATCAAGGCCTGGGTTCCCTGGGTTCCCTGGTTAGGTCTCCCAAGGCTGTAATCACAGGGTCAGCCAGAGCTAGGGTCTCATCCAAGGCTTGAGGTTCTCTTCCAAACTCATAGGCTTGTTGGAAGAACTTATTTCCTTGCAACTGGAGGACTCATGGAGGCTGCGCTGCCAAGAGCAGGAGGAGAATGTCTCTTACTGCTTCTTTCTCATCTAAGGGCTCACCTGATTGGGTCAGGCCCATTCAGGATCATCTTTCTTTTCACTGAGTCAAAGTCAAGTGAATAGTAACCTCATGACAGGGTTTATATCCCCTTGAATCATAGTTTCCACCTGCACAAGGACATTACACCAGTGGGTAGGGATGGGCCATCTTAGAATATTGCCTACCACAGCCAGGGTGGTCAGGGACAGCTTTTTTTATGGAGATGACATTTGAACAAAGATCTGAAAAAAGGCAGAGACTGAGCTACCTAAAACTTTGGCACAAAAGCATACTGGCTTGTGCAAAGGCCCTGTGGCAGAAATTGGTGCATCCAAGAAATGCAAAGAGGCCAATGGAGTTGGAAGCTAGTGAATGTAGGGAGACAGCTTGGAGTGAGATCAGAGAGGAAGGCAGGCCATAGAACCTTACAGGTCATGGTGATGTATATGGAAGGCCCTTGCTGGGGGGTGGCAGAATCTGGTTTATATTTCAGAAGCCCTCTCTGACTTCTTTGTGAAGAAGGAATTGCATGGGAAATCTAGAATGAAAGCAAAGAGACTATTAACAAGCCTGTGGCTAAAGTCCAGGCATAAAGTAAAGGTAGTTTGAACTACATGGTAGCTATTGAGTTGGATAAAACAAATTCAAGGCCGATTTTGGAGGGCAGGGTCAATTAGACATACTTAAAATGTAATGATTTAGGAGTATAGGCCCTGGGAACAAACATCCTAAGTTCAAATCTTTCATCTACCACATGCTAGCCATATGAGCTTGAGCAAGTTATTAAACTTCTCTGAACCTTAATGTCCTCATCTGAAAATTAAGACTTAGTACCTATCTCACAGGGTTTTGTGAGCATTAAATGAGATAATAAAGGCAAAGCACTTAACACAGTAGTTGGGCACATAATAACCGATATTTATGTAAATGGCATTTATGTATACATAAATGGCTATTGTTATTATATCTATTGATGATGGATTGAACATGTGATATTTTCTCATATCAAGAAATTAAGGATATTCTCAAGGGCTTTGGCTCATGTAACTGGGAGCATAGTGGAATGAGGACAACTGAAGGATGCTTTGGTATCAGCTTTTCTAATAGTCTACAGATCAGAATAGACAATGCATGCATGGGATGCTAGGAGAAAGGTGGGCTTTACAGATTAGGATCTGAAACCCAGCTTTGCCACAAACTTACTATAAGACCCTGACTAATAAACTAAACATCTATGAACGTGTTTCCTCATCTGAAAGAGTAATAGATTTGCAGGATAGAATGAGGTAAAGCCCATGGGAGCCCCCGGCACCCAGTAGGGCCTCAGAAAATGTGTGCATTATGGTCTGAATGTTTATGCCCCCCAAAATTCATATGTTGAAATCCTAACGTCCAATGTGATCGTGTTAAGAGGGGAGCCTTGGGGAGATACTTAAGTCATGAAGGTGGAGCCCTCATAAACGGGATTAGTACCCTTACAAGGAGAGGCATAAGAGCTCTCTCACCCTCTTTCCACCATATGAGAATCAAATGAGAAGTCCACAGTCTGCAACCCAAAAAAGGGCTCTCACCAGAACCCAATCATGCTGGCACTCTCATCTCAAACTTACAGACCCAGAACTTTGAGAAATAAAATTCTGTTGTTTATAAGCCATCCAGTCTACTGCACTTTATTATAGCAGTCCAAAGGGACTGAGGCAGTGAGGATCTCATGTCCCTAGAAAGCAGACGAATAGGAGAGAAGGAGTTTTTCAATTCTTGTTTTAAACTCTGATGTACAAGCTGTCGCCTATACACTCACTTAGCCAGGGGGTCATTCTGTAGTGCGCGGTGCTCTGGCACTCACTTAAAACAGCCTGTGAAAGTTTTGGGGGCTGTCACCAGAAAGCCACTAAGTAGAAAAGACTTTGGCTTCCACTGTCCATTTGGCTATCTGGGATTCTAGCTATGGTCTGACAGAAAGCAGAAGTAATTAACTCTCTCACCCAGAATGATGTGGCAAGGTGTTCCGCCCCTCAATCACCTCAGGACTCTGCCAGCAATGCTGGGATCCTCCCAAATTCACACACTCACACTCTGGGACACAGAAAAGAGCAACTGTGCCCAAAAAATCAAGAAGGAATGAATTTTCTCATTGCTAACCTAGTCCAGTTATTCCTAATTCTTAAGATAAAATGTTAATTTCTCTTTAATAGTTTTAGAATCAAGTAATTCTCACAGAACATAAAAACTGGAAAGAACCTTGGATTTACTGTCTAGTTGGCCATTGTTTCTCCTTTAAGACCTCAGATTCAAGTTTGAGGGGATCATGGTGGACAGGAAACAGGACTAGATTGCAGCTCCAGGAAGAGCAGCATCTGGAGGCTTGCGTCATGAATTTTAGCTCCAGGTTGAATACAAGAACAAAACAGCAATCCCAAGAGGACCCACAAACCCTCTGAAAGAAGCAGACTGCTCCTGCAGGACCTGGGAGATACCCCAAATACTGTGAGTGCCCCAACTGCAGAAGTGGGAAAGGGAGAGCCTCCTCTCCCGAACACACACCACTACTGGAAAAGCTGAAGGTCTGTTTGCAGGAGAAACTTCCAACTTTACCTGGAGCTGAGCCAGGTTAGAGAGCCGAGTGAAATTCAGGGGTAGAGGAAGCAGCAGAAAGGCCCTGGGAGGCTCACTGGGTGCCCAAGCAGCCCATTCCTGCCTGGCACCAAAGGAATCCACTGGGAGGGTGGCCAGAGGAGGGGCGGGGGCCAGTGAAACTCCACAGGGAGAAGAAATTCTCTAGCCAAACTTTTTAACAACTTGCATGGGGCAAGAAATCTCCTGGTCAGAACTCTAGGGGAAGAACTAAAGCCCTTTTCTTTTTTTCTTTCCCAGCTGGAAGGCAGATTGCACTGGGCAAGTTTTCAAGCCCCTCTCACCCTCCACCTGGAAACGGATTCAGGGCTGTTGGTGGGGCACGGTGGGAGTGAGACCAACCCTTTGGTTTGTGTGGGAGCTGGGTGGGGCCTGGGACTGCTGGCTTACCCCCACTTCCCTGACAACCTGCATGACTCAGCAGAGGGAGCCGTAATCACAGGTACACAACTCCAGTGACCTGGGAGTCTCACCCCCATCCCCCATGGTAGCTGCAGCACGATTCACCCAAGGAGAGTCTGAACTCACACACACATAGCCCTGTCCCCACTCAGTGGTCCTCCCCTACCCACCCAGGTAGCAGAAGACAAAGAACACATAATCTTGGGAGTTCTAGGGCCCCGCCCACCACTGATCCCTCTCCACACTACTACAGCTGATGCTTTCTGGAAAGTGCCACCTCCTGGCAGGAGGCCAACCAGCACAAAAACAGAGCCTTAAACCACCAAAGCTAAGAACTCTCACGGAGTCAGTCCACTGCACCCTCCGCCACCTCCACCAGAACAGGTGCTGGCATCCATGGCTGAGAGATCCAGAGACGGTTCACATCACAGGACTCTGTGCACACAGCCCCCAGTACCAGCCCAGAACCGGGTAGACTCGCTGAGTGGCTAGACCCAGAAGAGAGACAACAATCACTGCAGTTCAGCTCACAGGAAGCCACATCCGTAGGAAAAAGGGGAGAGTACTACATCAAGGAATGCCCCATGGGACAAAAGAATCTGAACAACAGCCTTCAGCTCTAGACCCTCACTCTGACAGACCCTACTCAAATGAGAAGTCACCAGAAAACCAACCCTGGTAACATGACAAAACAAGACTCTTCAGCACCCCCAAAAAATCACACTAGTTCACCAGCAATGGATCCAAACCATTTACCTGAAAAAGAACTCAGGAAATTAGTTATTAAGCTAATCAGGGAGGCACCAGAGAAAGGCGAAGCCCAATGCAAGGAAATCCAAAACATGATACAAGAAGTAAAGGGAGAAATAATCAATGAAATAGATAGCTTAAAGAAAAAACAATAAAAAATTCAGGAAACTTTGGACACACTTTGAGATATGCAAAATGCTCTGGAAAGTCTCAGCAAAAGAACTGAACAAGTAGAAGAAAGAAATTCAGAGCTCGAAGACAAGGTCTTTGAATTAACCCAATCCAACAAAGACAAAGAGAAAAGAATAAGAAAATATGGACAAGGCCTCCAAGAAGTCTGGGATTATGTTAAAAGACCAAACCTCAGAAAATAATTGGTGTTCCTGAGGAAGAAGACAATTCTAAAAGCTTCGAAAACGTATTTTGGGGAATAATCAAGGAAAACTTCTCCAGCCTAGCTAGAGACCTAGACATAAAAATACAAGAAGCACAAAGAACACCTGGGAAATTCATTGCAAAAAGATCTTCACCTAAGCACATTGTCAACAGGTTATCCAAAGTTAAGACAAAAGAAAGAATCTTAAAAACTGTGAGACAGAAGCACCAGGTAACCTATAACGGAAAACCTATAGATTAGCAGCATATTTCTCAGCAGAAACCCTACAATCTAGAAGGGATTGGGGTCCTATCTCCAGCCTCCTCAAACAAAACAATTATCAGCCAAGAATTTTGTATCCAGCCAAACTAAGCATCATATATGAAGGAAAGATACAGTTGTTTCCCGACAAACGAATGCTGAGAGAATTTGCCATTACCAAGCCACCACCATAAGATGGACTGCTAAAAGAAGCTCTAAATCTTGAAACGAATCCTGGCAACATGCCAAAACAGAACACTTTTAAAGCATAAATCACACGAGACCTATACAACAAAAATACAAGCTAAAAAGCAAAAGCAAAAAAACCAAAAAATTACCAAAGTACACAAGCAACAAAGAGCATGATGAATGCAATGGTACCTCACCTTTCAGTACAAACGTTGAATATAAATGGCCTAAATGCTCCACTTAAAACATACAAAAATGCAGAATGGATAAGAACTCACTAACCATCTGCCGCCTTCAGGAGACTCACCTAACACGTAAGGACTCACATAAACTTAAAGTAAAGGGGTAGAAAAAGGCATTTCATGCAAGCGGACACCAAAAGTGAGCAGGGGTAGCTATTCTTATACAAGACAAAACAAACTTTAAAGCAACAGCAATTAAAAGAAACAAAGAGAGGCAGTATATAACGGTAAAATGCCTTGTCCAACAGGAAAATATCACAATAATAAAAACATATATGCACCTAACACTGGAGCTCTCAAATTTATTTATAAAACAATTACTAATAGACCCAAGAAATCAGATAGGCAGCAACATAATAATAGTGGGGGACTTCAATACTCCACTGACAACACTAGACCGGTCATCAAGACAGAAAATCAACAAAGAAACAATGGATTTAAACTATACCTTGGAACAAATGGACTTAACAGATATATACAGAACATTTCATCCAACAACCACAGAAACACATTCTATTCAACGGCACATGGAACTATCTTCAAGATAGACCATATGATAGGTAATAAAATGAGCCTCAATAAATTTAAGAAAATTGAAATTCTATCAAGCACTCTTTCAGACCACAATGGAATAAAACTGGAAATCAACTCCAAAGGGAACCTTCAAAGCCATGTAAATGCATGGAAATTAAATAACCTGCTCATGGATGAGCATTGAGTCAAAAACAAAAGATGGAAATTTAAAAATTATTTGAACTGAATGACAATAATGATACAACCTATCAAAACCTCTGGGATACAGCAAAGGTGATGCTAAAAGGAAAGTTCATAGCCCTAAATGCCTGCATCAAAAGGTCTGAAAGAACCCAAATAGACAACCTAAGGTTACACCTTAAGGAACTAGAGAAACAAGAACAAACCAAACCTAAACCCAAACCCAGAAGAAGAAAGGAAATAACCAAGATCAGAGCAGAACTAAATAAAATTGAAACAAACAAAAAATACAAAAGATAAATGAAACAAAAAGCTGGTTCTTTGAAAAGACAAATAAAATTGACAGACCATTAGCAAGATTAATCAAGAAAAGAAGAGAGATAATCCAAATAACCTCACTAAGAAACAAAATAGGAGATATTATAACTGACACCACTGAAATAGAAAAGATCATTCAAAACTACTATGAATACCGTTACATACATAAACTAGAAAACGTAGAAGAGATGAATGAATTCCTAGAAAAATACAACCCTCTTAGCTCAAATCAGGAAGAATTAGATACCCTGAACAAACCAGTAACAGGCAAGACTGAAATGGTAATTTAAAAATTGCCAACAAAAAAAAATCCAGGACCAGACAGATTCACAGCAGAATTCTACCAGACTTTCAAAGAAGAATTGGTACCCATCCTTTTGACCCTGTTCCACAAGATAAAAAAGGAACCCTCCCTAACTCATTCTATGAAGCCAACATCACCCTAATGCCAAAACCAGGAAAGGACACAACCAAAAAAGAAAACTACAGATGGATATCCTTGATGAACACAGATGTGAAAATCCTTTAAAAAATATTAGCTAATCGAATCTAACAACATATCAAAAAGATATTCCACCATGATCAAGTGGGTTTCATACCAGGGATGGAAGGATGGTTTAACATAGGCAAGTCGATAAATGTGATACACCACATAAACAGAATTAAAAACAAAAATCACATGATCATCCCTATAGATGCAGAAAAAGCATCAACAAAATCCAGCATCACCTTATGATTAAAACTCTCAGCAAAATTGGCATACAAGGGACATACCTCAATGTAATAAAAGTCATCTATGACAAACCCACAGCCAACATAATACTGAATGGGGAAAAGGTGAAAGCATTCCCTCTGAGAACTGGAACAAGGCAAGGATGCCCGTTCTCACCTCTCCTCTTCAACATAATACTGGAGGTCCTAGCCAGAGTAATCAGGCAAGAAAAAGAAATAAAGGGCATCCAAACTGGTAAAGAGGAAGTCAGATTGTCACTGTTTGCTGACGATATGATCATTTATCTTGAAAACCCTAAGGACTCTTCCAGAAAGCTCCTAGAACTGATAAAAGTATTCAGTTCTTTTATCAATTAAAAGTTTCCAGATACAAGATTAATGTACACAAATCAGTAGCTCTTCTATACACCAACAGCAACCAAGCGGAGAATCAAAAAACTCAACCCCTTTTACAATACCTGCAAAATAAATAAATAAATAAATAAATAACACTTAGGAACATACCTAACAAAGGAGTTGAAAGACCTCTACAAGGAAAACTACAGAACACTGCTGAAAGAAATCATAGATGACACAAACAAAAGGAAACACATCCCATNTGAAAGAAATCATAGATGACACAAACAAAAGGAAACCCATCCCATCATCATGGATGGGGGAAATCAATATTGGAAAAATAACCAAACCACCAAGCAATCTACAAATTCAATGCAATCCCCATCAAGATACCACCATCATTCTCCACAGAATTAGAGAAAAACAATTCTAAAATTCATATGAAGCCAAAAAAGAGTCCACATGGACAAAGCAAGACTAAGCCAAAAGAACAAATCTGGAGGCATCACATTACCTGATTTCAAACTATACTATAAGGTCATTGCCACCAAAACAGTGTGGTACTGGTATAAAAATAGACATATAGACCAATGGAACAGAATAGAAAACCCATAAACAAACCCAAGTACTTACAGCCAACTGATCTTCAACAAAGCAAACAAAAACGTCAAGTGGAGAAAGGACACCCCTTTCAACAAATGATGCTGGGCTAATTGGCCAGCCACATGTAGGAGAATGAAACTGGATCCTCGTCTCTCACCTTATACAAAAATCAGCTCAAGATGGGTTAAAGACCTAAACCTAAGACCTGAAACTAGAAAATTCTAGAAGATAACATCGGAAAAACCTTTCTAGACATTAGCTTAGGCAAGGATTTCATAACCAAGAACCCAAAAGCAAATGCAATAAAAACAAATATAAATAGCTGGGACCTGATTAAACTAAAGAGCTTTTGCACCACAAAAGGAACAGTCAGCAGAGTACATAGACAATCCACAAAGTGGGAGAAAATCTTCACAATCTATACATCTGACAAAGGACTAATATCCAGCATCTACAACGAACTCAAACAAATCAATAAGGAAAAAACCAACAATCCCATCAAAAGGTGGGCTAAGGACATGAATAGACAATTCTCAAAAGAAGATATACAAATGGCCAAGGAACATATGAAAAATGCTCAACATCACAAATAATCAGGGAAATGCGAATCAAAATCACAATGTGATACCACCTTACTCCTGCAAGAATAACCATAATCAAAAACTCAAAAAACAGTAGATGTTGGCATGGATGCAGCAAACAGGGAACAACACTTCTACATTGCTACTGGAAATATAAACTAGTACAGCCACTATGGAAAACAGTATGGAGATTCCTTAAAGAACTAAAAGTAGAACTACCATTTGATCAAGCAATCCCACTACTGGGTATCTACCCAGGGGAAGAGAAATCATTATTTGAAAAAGACACTTGCAGACACATATTTATAGCAGCACAATTCACAATTGCAAAATTGTGGAACCAACGTAAATGCCCATCAATCAAAGAGTAGATAAAGAAACTGTGGTATATATATACCACTGCATTTCCAGTGACCTGGACGAGATTGAAGACTATTATTCTAAGTGAAGTAACTCAGGAGTGGAAAACCAAACATTGCATGTTCTCACTGATACATGAGAGCTAAGCTATGAGGACACAAAGGCATCAGAATAATAAAGTGGACTTTGGGGACTTGGGGGGAGGAATGACAGGGAGGCAAGAGATAAGAGACTACAAATATGGTGCAGTGTATAATGCTTGGGTGATAGGTGCACCAAAATCTCACAAATCACCACTAAAGAACTTACTCATGTAACCAAATACCACCTGTACCCCAATAGCTTATGGAAAAATGAAATTAAAATAAATTAATTTTTTAAAAAATCCTCAGATTCCTAAGATCCGCTCTCCATGGAAACGTACCCTAACCCCCTAGACTAGTTCAGGACTTCTTGTATAATCTCAGGGCTCCCTGTAATGTGTCTTCATGGTCCTCACAGTTCATAATTATTGCTTAAAGTCTATGTCCCTTTCTAATCTATAAGCGTTGTGTAGACAGAGACAATATCAGTTTTGCTCACCACCATATCACTAGTGCCTTACTGTCTTGGTCCATTTGTGCTGCTGTAACAAAATATCTTAGACTGGGTAATTTACAAACAACAGAAATGTGTTGCTCACAGTTCTAGAAGTTGGGAGGTCCAAGATCAAAGTGGCAGCAGATTCAGTGTCTGATAAGGGCCTGTTTCTCATAAATGGCAGCTTCTATGTGTCTACACATGACTGAAGGAATAGGTAATAGCAACTGTTTCCCAGGTCCTGGGTAAGGCAGTGGGAATATGGTGGTTTGCAAGATATGATCCTTGTCATTTAAGGTTTTACAAGCAATGTGATTGTTAGCACTTGCACCGATGGTGAACTGAGGTGGGATACTGGTGGAAGGGAATGTGCTGGTATTTTCATATCGCAGACATTTAAGAGGTTTTGAGGAAATATAAGGATTACAGAATTGGATGACTGCTGCTGGAAGTTATTGACACCTTGCTTCCCAGCAAGAGTCCCATTAAACTTGAAGCTACAAGAACCTCCTAGTCACTTCAGGCTTCTGGAGACAAGAGGCCTTCAGGCAAGAAGGGAAGTAACCCATCTTAACAGAGGTAAATGGCCCTAATCAGGCCCATATGAGGCAGGGCTGCTGTCACATAATACCTTTTAACTTGGGTTTTGTAAGTGAAGTCTGATAGGACCATGCAGCACACATGTGAGCATAGGAGACAGGCACAGTATGAGTATCTGCTGTCCCTTGCCATCCCCTTCACATAGAGCATTTGCCCCGTGGCAGAGAATGTCAGAAAACCATGGACAAGACTCAAAGTGAGTACAAGGTAAGTGTGTTATGTCTACAAATAAAGTGAATAGGCTGGGGGTGGTGGGAAAGGGGCTGTGCTGAGAGCCCTGAGAGACTTCGTCCTCATTTGAACTAGAATTTGCTTCAAACACAGAAAGAGGGCAACGGCATTCTAGAAAATATAAACATCCTTTCTTACTGTTATTACTTCCCTTTATTAGCCAGCCACTTACAGTGAAAATAAGGGAACAGAAGATAGGACAGCCCACAGCTCCTTTTCCTTAATCAGCAATTAGCTGAAGGTAGGGTGTTGGTAGAATGCATGCGTATCAAGAACCGAAATAAAACAGTTGGGTTAGTTTTGTGGAGTGTTTCCACCATTCTAGCAACAATGAGATATGTGTGCAAGCTACGAAATACAAATTGTGTAATTTTGATGACTCCACATCAGTTAAATGCTGTAATAAAAGTGGCCTTTTGCAATATAAAGCTGAATGTAAACGGTATGCTAATAATTCAAGAGTTTTCATTTTTTCATGTAAATGGCATTAAAAAGCAAATTATAAAACCCGTGGTAAGTCTAGACAGAGACTACAGAGGAAAGGAAAAAGCTTTATACTTCTATAGCATTAGTGGCATTTTTTTCTGCTTTCTAAAAAAGGGACCTGCATTTTTGTTTTGCACTGGGCCCCGCAAATGTAGGTAGACTTGGAAAGGAAGTTGTAGAGCTGGTGCTATTAGGTGCTATATCATATTGCATCCACAAGGTAAGTCCCATTCTCATAACCACTGATGTACAATGGTAAGAAGGGCTGTGTGGACCACCATTATGCTATATCCTGTCTCTGCCACATAGTCCTCTGGCCATGGCCTTGAACTTCAATTTCAAGCCTCAGTTTCTTCAGCGGCAGTGTGGGGGCAGTGCAGGTGTCTATGAGAATTAAGTGGTGTAGAGTATGTGAACATGTTGAGCAATTGTTATCAATACTCATGTAAAGACTTGTGATTTTTATTGCATATATGCTCCCAATGAAGGGCAAGACTGTCATTGCAGGCCAGATGGAACCAAACTTAGGGGAGGAGTCAAGGGGCAGGGCTGGTGATTTGTTGATGAGCAGAGATTAGCTGTTTTCTAACATTTCTAAGATTAGCAAGTTTTCTAACTTGAAGCACCTCATAGAGATGACATACTTTGCACTGAGTTTTGTGAAGGAAAAATGGCTTTTTGTCACATCCAAAGAATGAGGATGAAAGCACTCCCTGGAAGATTTGGGAAGAGTGACAATGTCAGCAGTGTTTGAACAACAGTGACTCCCTCTTGAATAGGGGCTGGGTAAAATTAGGCTGAGACCAACTTGGCTGCATTACCAGGAGGTTAGGCATTCTTAGTCACAGGATGAGATAGGAGGTTGGCACAAGGTACATGTCACAAAGACCTGACTTACAAAACAGGTTATGGTAAAGAAGCCAGCCAAAACCCACCAAAATCAAGATGGCCATGAAAGTGACCTCTGGTCCTCCTCACTACTCATTATACGCTAACTATAACGCATTAGCAGGCTAAAAGACAACCCCACAAGTGCCATGGCAGTTTACAAATGCCATGGCAATGTCAGGAAGTTACCCTATATGGTCTAGAAAGGGGAAGGACCCTCAGCTCTGGGAATTGCCCACCCCTTTCCCAGAAAACTCATGAATAATCCACCCCGTGTTTAGCATATAAAGAAATAACCATAAAAATGGCCAACCAGCAGCCCTCAGCGCTGCTCTGCCTATACAGTGGCCATTCTTTTATTCCTTTGCTTTCCTAATAAACTTGCTTTCACTTCACTCTATGGATTTGCCTTGAATTCTTTCTTGTGCAAGATCCAAGAGCCCTCTCTTGAGGTCTGGATCGGGACCCCTTTCCGGTAACAACAAGACACCAGAAACTCAATATCATACTAAGCATCACTGAGTCAAAATCCTCTGCCCCAAAACTCAAGTGAATCCACGATGAACCCCTGGCCAAACTGAGCAGTTGAAAAGTTCATGTGAATTTTGGGGTTTTGTGCAAAACGAGTAATCAGGCCAGGTTTCAGGTTCCATAACAAAAGTTCTTCCCAGACTGGTGACCGCAAACCAGTCTGACATTTGTAAGTGCATTTCCATGGAAAAAGAAGGCGCTGCTTAATTGCGTTAGGAGAATAGTACCCCATTCCGTGGGAGAACACTGACATGCTTTGACAAGCATAAGGAAAATGTACTCCTCTCTGTGCTGTGTCCATTTTCTTTGGGGTCATGGCCGTTATCGTGGAGATGGCATGCAAAGAAGAACTAGAGTTTATTCCCCGAATGAAAACCAAATTGGCAGTTCTTTCTTAGTAATGACCACAGCAAACACCCAGCATACTGCTACCAAACCATCCTACTTTCTTCCAGCCACAAGGATTGTAATTCTGTTCTCCACAATGCCCTCCTGGCTTAAGAGCTCCTCCAAATGAAAAGGGTGCTAAATGAGGAGACAGTCTCCGGTTGCGGAGAAAGAGCAAATAGGTAGAAATAACACATATTGCTGATGCAGTGTTGTTTGTTAGCCAGAAAAATAGAGAAAGGATGTGGAATGAAATCCTTCAAAGACAGTCTTTCAAAGAACATACGACTCTGGGGAAAGTGTTTTAGGAAGGAAGTCGAAAATTATAGATGTTTCCAACAGGAAAATTGTATAAATGGACATTTCCTAGAAGGGGAGGGTTTAATGGTGCTTCATGAAAGCTAAGAACCATATTTCTGTAACAAGGATAATATTTTGCAAATATTACACTTCTAACTTTTCAGTTTCCTCTTAAATCACCTTCCCCTGCCGTCTTCCACCTCCAAGGCTGAGGCACGAGGCTTATGGCCCCAGGGATACTGCCTAGAACAAAGAGGCCATTGATCAGTTTGAATCTCAAAGCTGACTTTCTTGACCTCTTAAGCAAGAAAATAGTCTTCAAAGCCAGGCATTGTTGAGAAGGAAAGGGATTTTCTAAATTCCTTTAGCTCCCATTAGTGTATCAAGAGCCATACCTGGTGGAATAGATCATAGAGATTTACTATATGCCATCAGGATAGGCTGTGGAGGAGTGGAAAGCTGGCTGCTTTCAGCCTGAGGGATTGGATGAAGAAGGCAGAGGACAGAGGAGTCAAGGGAAGCCAGTTAGGTCCCCAATTCTTCTTTCCAGTCCTGCATTCTGGAAGGTGGGGGCATATTAGATAGACAGAGGGGAAGCCTGCAAATGTCAGGAGAGTGGTGAAGCACTTCTTGTCGCTCATATCTGGGGATTCTAGTGGAAAGCTACAAGCCTTAAGGAGAAGTTCTGTGAGTGGTCACTGCCAGAATGGTGCAAGGCAATGGGGCAACAATGGAGGCAGAAAGTAATCAGCAAATGAGCCCAGAACAATGCTCCTAGGTCCCTACTGCTCTAGGGATGGCACACTGGGGAACTAGAGTATAGAGATGTGAAGGTGCTAAAGACTGGTGGGATAGATGAAAACCATGGTCAAAACGAAGAGGCCAGAAGCAGCCCTGAGATCAGAAAACATGGTCAGAAGTGGGTGCCAGCATGTTATCCCAGAATTCCAGGTAGACAGTGATTACCAGTACAGGAAGCAGGCTAGACCGGCCACTTTGCAGCAAAGACCAGCAAGAATCTGAAGGATCTCACATGATCCCCTTTCTCCTCTCCACCAAATAACAGGTGAGCCTCCTTAACCACCCCGAAATCACCTTGGGATGGAGAATGAGCTTTACCTAAAGAGGAGGAGATTTCTAAAAGGGAACATTTAAACCAGCCTTGGGAAAGGATTGAACATCTGATAAATAAACTATTTAAATTAAAATAAGAACATTTAACTTGGAGGAGACTGCTACAGTGTTAATTGGCAAATAGGGGAATATCTAAAGATTAGCTCAGCTTTAGGAAACACAGAAACTATACAATATTGCACATCTGAGTGAGTGTGAGTGAATTTGCAACTCTGCTACATCTTTATTCCTCACCTTACCATTCTGTTGCATGTGCACGTGTCAACTTTCTTTAAGTCAAAGCAAATTTGGTGTTTGAAAGTGTCCTCTGGGAAGCCTAGGGGCACAAGAAACTTGCTTTAAAGTCCCAAAAAGACAAGAGCAATTTGAAGTTTGCAAGATATCCTCTTGAGAAGTCCTCGATGCTCACATCACTAGAATTAAAATCAAAGCTGCGGGAAGGCTTGCTGAACCCCAGTGTGTTCCATGTGAAACTGGAGGTCAGCATTCTTCTGGGGGGAAAATAGTGTTGCCAACTGTTGGGAGGAAATGGAAGACATGGACCGAAAATCACAACAGCTTATCTCCTTTATAGTCTCCACTGAACCTACGATGTGGTGAAGCAAACTAGGCAAACTCAAGTTGGCACAAGAAGAAAGAATAAAATTAGTGGGGAGAGGTAACTAGCAACAGTTGGTGAGCAGGGCTCCATCTAAATCCACATCTATCTATTCTACCGCCTTCACCCCCTAGATGTGCAGGGCACTGCTTAGTAGACACATACATATGTGACCCAGGCATAGCCCAAGGACCCTTTCAAGGACATCAGAAAGCTACACTTCAAGAGCAAAGCTGCAGGCTGGGCAACAGAGTGAGTGTGTCTTAAAAAAAAAAAAAAAGGAGCAAAGCTGAATATGGGGACAGAGTCAGAAAACAGTCGTATGACTTAAGTCAGCTCCAGGGTGCTAAACTGCTGTTGAAAGCCTACTGTATTGTCACCGATTGTTTTTATGGAGCTACCCATACTCACAAGCTGCTCTACCCTGGCTCTGCCAACCCTCATTGATTTTCAGCAGTTTCTGAAAATCATGCCCGGTACAGGAGGAGCTCAACTCCTTACAAAAAAACACGGAGCATCGGAAAAGTTCATACTCAAGGTGACTGACTGACTTGAGCATTGAGGATTAGAGTATTACCCGGTCTGTTTTATCACTGAACACTAGGTGTTCCACACACAGAAACATTCAGAATAACGGTTCTCTTGCTTTTCAGCAGAGTGCCACCAGATTTCAGGCTTAGTGTAAAATTGATTCCTGGTAAAATAGGGATACATTCTGTTCAGGTGATGTCTGTCAAGGGGAGGTAACCTGAGCCAGCCCTGCACAAGGGTGGAGTGGGGTCTCCTGCATGTGAGGATGTGTTAAGAGGTGAGGCTGAAGGAGAAGCTGGTGCCCGGGGCACAGGGTGTTCACTGGGACATGAGATACCCCTCCTCAGGAAAGTAGAACAGTGTGTGACCCAGGCAGTCAACAAGTCTGTTCCAAGGCAACTCAGCACTGTAGGGCAGGCAAGGGAATAGTCAAATGTCTGTGAATATAACTTAACTCCATCACATGTGCCACCAAAAATTCAGGTTCAAAGAGCACAGACAACAAAAGAGAGAGAACCAGAGGTTCAGTAAAATACATTCCTGAGGAAGAAAGTCATGCATCAAAAAAGTCGTGCCACATATACATTATTGGCGTAGGCTGACATACATTAATTCGACTCCCATCTTTGTGCTCGAAGGCATATCAAAAGTCATCTAGTTCCATCCATTCATGCTTCCATACATTGATCTTGTATACACGGACTATGCCAAAATAAGATATAATCCCTGGCTTCAATGCACTCTCACTTAAGATGATATTGTATATTCTATGCCACAGAATTATAGATTCTCTCATTGAAAAGGGCTAAAATATTCACCACATCCAATTCCCTACATCTGATAAAATAACTCCAACCAAAACATTCTCATCAAGTGGTCCTTCAACACTTGTAACTTAAGCACATCCAGTGACCAGAAACTTACTACCTCCTAAGGCAGCCCACCCTACCTTTGAAATTGTGGCTATAAATTACTAAATTACTCTTGGAAATTTCTCATGCTTTGTTTTTGGTTAATTATCTGTCATTAGCCAACCCTGGACATTAGCTATCTATTTTTAAACTCTTCTCTGCAAGATATTACATGTGCATATGTAAATGCACACACTTAAACACAGAATCAGCTACTATAGTACTTCCCAAATTAATAGGATTAATCAGAAATAGATTGCACTTTTGTGTGTTCACACACACACACACACAAGCACACACATGCACATATATTGTCACTCCAGTGCTTAAATTGTCATCAAGAATGGTTTATTTATTCAACCATTCACTGCTCTTTTCTTTGGAAATTATTAACAGACCTGAAAAAGATTAAAAAAAAAAAAAAGCTCACCAATTTGCCTTGAGGCAGAAAAAAAATGAGTGCAATTTATCATTTTGCCAAAGTAAGTAAACCTTGATGAGGTGATCACCCATCAATTTCATAAATAAGTCAATATGGGGATGTCAGCATCGGAACCACCCATTCATTGTCTGGATATCACACAGGTAAACAGCCAGTTTAGAGACTCGCCTCAGCGTATATCCAAATCATTTTTACAAGTTAGACTGCAGAAATAATGATTACAAGTCTCATTGTCATTTTTTAAATATTAAATACTTTTTTTTCCTACTGTATTTCCTTGTTGCACACACTCTAAGACATATCATGTTAATAGCACCTTTTGGTGGGCACTGATACATCTAACGCACATGTCAACTATAAGATGTCTCAATTTCAGAAATGGTGAGGAGTGGGTGGGGAGCATCCATTAGAGTTACAGAAATGCTTTGTTTTTTGTTTTTGTTTTGAAATGAAGTCTTACTCTGTGGCCCAGACTGGAGTGCAATGGCACGATCTCGGCTCACTGCAACCTCCACCTCCAGGTTCAAGTGATTCTCCTGCCTCTGCCTCCTGAGTAGCTGGGATTACAGGTGCCTGTCACCATGACTGGCTAATTTTTGTATTTTTGGTAGAGACGGGGTTTCACCATGTTGGCCAGGTTTGTCTCAAACTCCTGACCTCAGGTGATCCATCTGTATCGGCCTTCTGAAGTGCTGGGATTACAGGTGTGAGCCACCACACCCAGCCCAGAAATGCATTGTTTACTTGCCTGAGCATCACAGAAATAACATGTAAGGGGTTTGTTCAACTGAACCACTGCAAAGAGGGATGTGCTTGGGTTTGTTAGGTGTGTCTGTGTCCTGTAACTCAACCCATCCCCTCCAGTTATGGTCTGGGTTCCCCCTGTTTTCAGGAAGGCTGTACTTTCACCTCTGTTAGCATCTTCTCCTGGACACATTTACTTCTTCAGCTTTGATGTTTGGCAGTGGTGCTGAGTTTTTTTCTAGCCAACTGAAAAAACCAGGGCCAGCTCTAATCTGAAGGCATCTAGTTTGGGTTTTTTTGTTTTGTTTTGTTTTTTAAGCTCCAAGGCTGGTACATCCCAAAACCAGTTGCATCATGAGAAAACCAGTCTATGAATTACGGACATAAATAGTATTGGGGAAGATTGACCTTCACACAGACAGATAAATAAGTGATAACTGTGAGACAAACAAGAGCATGTAGATAAATAAGTGATAATCTCAAGAAAACTTTTCTTCTCTCTAAATTAGCAACCCCAAAAACTTGGGAGTTCTTCCTTTCTTTTACCAGAGAGCTGTGCATAATTCCTCCGTAGACATCATGTACCCCAGCTGCTGGTCCCTAATGAAACTGAGGCCACCATGTCACATTCCCCAAGCTTCTTTTGTGCACATTGGCACAGTTTGTGGAGAGTGATGAGCACACTTTTTCTCTTTATGGAAAAGTGTCGTGGGCTGAGCCTGGGGATGGGGAGAGGCACTGGGGATTGGGGAGGGGTCCCTTTTCCCCCGGAATAAGCTTTGCAAGACGTCAGCTTAAATGCTGGGAAGAAATTAAGGGCAGGTCAGAAGCTCTTCGGGTCACTGTTTGCCCATTCACTGGCAGTCCCTTCCTCAGCTTTGTTCAGCTAATTAATCCCCCCAGACACTTACATTCACCACATGCAAATTATCACAGAAGGGCGCTTTTTTTCCCCTGCTATTTTTTTCCAAACATTCACTTGAATTATACTCTTCTGACATCAGCTTCCAGCCCCACTGAGGGGTTTCCAACAGCCTAATAACAAACAGATTAGAGGCCAGAGGAGCGTGTACTCCTCAAGTCCCCCTCTGGCTCCAGCTGCGAGCTGCAAGACTGCGCCACGATTACCAGCAAAGGCAGCCCAGGCCGCGGCTCCAACTCTGATGTTCAAATGGAAACTCGGTGTGAAGGCCTCTGGGGGATTCGAGAACACTAACTTTGTTGCCCATCAGAAATGGATAATATTCCCTGTTCTGTTCCTGCTGGGATCAGTTCCAAGTTGGAAAGCGGCCTCTTCTCCTAATTCAAGCTGGGGCCAGAGTGGAGCAAGCCTTCTCAGATATTATAAGCCAGTGTGAGCTCAAAAAGGAATTCACCGCTCAAGGCCAAATAGCTTCAAAGCTAATAATCCTCCAGAGTCGGCGTGAGAGTGCTACAACTGTCAATGTCAACTCACACCATGCGCGGTGAGAGCACAACTTCAATAATGACATCATGGAGGAGAGGGCAGAGGGCAGCCGCTGCACAGCGAAGTGCCCGGGCCCTTCAGATCTTTGAAACCTGCAAGGATTTATCTGGACTAACATGTCTCCATGTAGTCATCGCAGTTTTAGGCTACTCTGATTAAGGATTTAGTGTATTCAAAGGGTTTCGGCGGTGCAAGATGACACGTTTTCAGGAGCGCTATTGGATTCCATTATCTTCTCCTCTCTTCTCTGAATGTATCCCCTCCCCAGCTAGGGCCCCCTCTTCCCTGTCACGTCCCCTACCAGGCTTCCAGACAGGCCTCCTCACACAAGCCACTGGCTCAGCCTGGGGTCCCTACTGCTCCCCAGTGCCTCCCCCTTCTTGTTCATGCCTGGGTTTGTCAAACAGGCTCGGCCGCACTTATGCACTTGAGTGTCAGGATGCAGACCCCAGCAGACTTGAACAAATTCCTCCAGGACTCCCCTGGGCCCTGCATAACTTCTTTTTAGCCAGCTCAGTGGTGGAAGGAACACAGGTTCCCATTAGAAGACACCCAGAGATATATACAGTCACGGTCACAGTTCAAAAGAATAAACTTTACAGAATACCTAGGGGAGGAAAGAGAGGGAGAACGTACAGCTCAGGGCAGGAGTAGAAGGTCAGGGAGGAAATTTTCCCCCACCCCGAAAGCCCATGAGCACAAGGCAATTCAACTTTGCAGTTGGTTACAGTCCATGAATGATGCTAACAAGAACTCGTCACACAGTGTGAGTCTATCTGCCAGACACTGCGGTGACTGCAGAGAAGCCTGAGCTACAGAGGGCTCCTCGGGGATGGGAAGCTGCCCTGAAGATGCTGGCAGCAGAGCAGACAATGTGTGCTCCGCAGCAGCAGGCATGCCTTGTGCCCTCCCATGGCAGAAGGAGGGGTCAGTCTGGCCCAGGGTAGGAAGCCCTGGAATGCAGTGACAAGAACACAGCAACCTAATCCGACATACTTGAACGTCAGTGCTGGTCTGACCAGCTGTGTGCTCTTGACAAGAGCTTTCACCTCTCCAAACCACCATCCTTTTCTAAAAAACGGAGACAATGCCTCAAGGGTCAGGGTTATGTGAAGATAACATAAAACAATGCAGGTAAATTACAGAACACAGTATCTGGCCCCAGTATGTGTTCAATAAACGTTCGCTGTTATTATCATCACTATCATTGTAATTCAAACAGCAGTTTTTACCTACTCCTGAAGCAGTTAAAAACATTGGAACTTCAGAGACACATAAAAACACTTTAGAGGGAAGAAATATAAACTTCTGCGGGTTCAAACATGCAGAGTTCCCCGTAATGGTTAATGTAAATGCACTTCCAGATTGAACACTGCAAGTGTGGTCTTCAGGCACGACTCTGGAACGTTGTTGATGGGGTTCCACTCAGGAATAACCACAAAAAGCCTGGGACATATTATTGAATTAATCAATATCTGTTCTGGTCCTAACCCTTGGGTTTTTTTCTCCTTTGTTTCAAACTTTGGTTTCATATCAAACTCATTAAAGAATAATTTACACACAATAAAGTGCACACATTTTAGGTACACAGTTTTGATGAGTTTTGGCCAATATGTTAACCCATGTAGCCACCAGGGCAATCAATCTAATGAATATTATCTGCACACCAAAAAGTTCCCTTGCAGCCCTTCTCAGTCAATACTTGCCCCACCCTCCGCTCTAGGCAACCGTTGTTCTGCTTTCTGTCACTATACATTAGATTTGCCTGTTCTTGGTCTTCAGATAAATCGAATCAAACAGTGTGATTTCTTCTGTGTCTGGCTTCTTTTGCTCAGCATAATGTTATTAAAAGATTTGTTACTGGTTGCGAGCATCGGGCTTTCTTCTTTTTCAGTTGCGGAGTGCCATTTCATTGTATGGATATACCACATGTTGTTTATTCATTCACCTACTGATGAACATTTAGATTGTTTCCATTTGGGGATTATTATAAATAAAGCTTCTATAAACATGCATTTCATATGTTTTCATTTCTCTTGGGTAAATATGTAGAAGTACAATTTCTACAATTTTAAAAGAAACTGCCAAATAATTCTCCGAGGTGGCTGTACTACATCTCACACACACACACATATCCCGCTGGGATGTGGCTCCACATCCTGGCCAAGAGAAGTGGGGTGCCAAGGGAGGGGGCTGTGGGAGAGGTCTGCCCTAGCTGGGGAGGAATATCTTATCACTGACATTGTTTAGAATTGCCGATGCATGGTGGTAATAAAAAGCAGATTGTCTTTGCAGTTTTACTATTGTTTGAAAATTCTCTACAGAGAACGCACCCCCTTATTCAGCCTGCTTGCCCCACCCTGGGCACACCACTGCTCAGCCACGGTTGGTCGACAGCCTTACACATTAGCTACCTTAGTGTCTGCATGGTGCTATTTTACTGTGGCTTGAATTTGCATTTCCCTGGCAACTGATGAAGTTGGACTTATTGGCCACTTGCATATCTTCTTCTGTGATGTGTCTACTCAAATCTTTTTCCTGTTTCTTATTGGGCTATTTGTCTTCTTTTTTGTGTGTGTTGTAAGAGTTCTGCATGTATCCTGGATATGAGTGCTTCATCAGGTGTGTGTGTCGCAAGGATTGTCTCTCTGCCCAGTACGTAGCTCTTGACACTTTACCCCCTAGCATCCTGCTCATCCAACCTTATGGGCCCGAATGGACCCTGGAGTTATGCCTCAACTACAACAGGTCACTAAATAGGTTTGATTGCAGCTTCATGAGCTGCAGGAGTCACGGGTTCCATGATGCCCCTCATTGAATAAGGCACTGTTCTGTGTTCTTCCTACGGTGGTTCTTGTTGCTGCTGTTATTGCCCCATTTCTAGACTCCATTTTGAAGCAGGAAACTCTGTCTCCTGGTCCGCATGCTGCCAGGAATCATTCCCCCACTTCCAGTCCTTCCCATCACAACCCCATGCCACCTGAGCACCTCAGATGGTGTTTCCCAGGGTTTCGCTGCTGAACATTCCACTCTGGCCCTTCACCCTACTTCATAGGAAAGGGCCCAGAGCTAGGCTTTATCCTTTTTGAGCACATTCCACCAATTTTTCTATTTCACAGCTCCCACCCCATGGATTTACTTGTCTACTTCTTCATATCTGTCCATGAAACCTGGAACCTGGGTTGGGCCATTTGGAAGCCACCATACCCCTTCCCCATGGATCCATTAGGGGCTGGTCTTTCCAAAAATCTGAGGACTTCAGCACCTTCTAACATAAGGCTGTGAGAGGCAGGGTACAGGGATGCAGTTCAGCAACAGGCTACCAGCTGGCAAGAGAAAGTAGAGTGGATGGGAGGCAGGAGAGACCAAGATCTGTGCAAATTGGCCCATGTGCCACCATAGGAAATATTAGTATCTAACTCCTGGGGAGATTGTGAGGATTAAAAGAGCTGTTACATAAAAGGCACTTAAGCGTAGCATCTCGCACCGAATAATTGCTCAATAACTGTTAGCTATTAGATCAGGACCCCTTTTATCTGATGCAATGTGGACTGCTATTGGTCAGCTAATGGAAAAAGTTGTTCAAAAAGAGAAATCTGAGAAAATTATATGACACACCTTTGACATTTTAACTTAAAACATAAATGTACATCCTTTCACAGTCCTTAGATGTATGCACAACACCTTTCCTTTGAGTATGGGTCCCTGGATGGGCGTGTCCAGCTGTCTTTCCTGAGCAAACCATCCCTGGCATTTCCAGCTTCCATTTCCTTAAAGTGATACAAAAATTTACACTTGCCAAGTAATCTGAATGGAATCATTTTTGATGTCTTCATCTTTCCCCAATCTTTTTTAGATTTGTTTTTAATTGACAAATAATAATGTGTATATTTATGGGGTAGAGTGTGACGTTTTGATCCTAAGGTGAAGGAATGCCTACTAAGACTCTGTGGATCTTTGTTCCTATCGCAAAAATAAGCCTATTGCAATAAGTAATTTAAGAAAATGTTCACAAACAGATGATACAATGAGAACAAAGAGGAAATGTTACTCCTATGAAAACTAAGTCAAATAGTGTGAGATCAAATGACCATGCGTCGCTAGAAAGCGTTGCTTTCTGTTATGTATAAATCTTTCTGTAATGTATATATTACATACGTTACATATACATATATGGAACTTGCAAGCTAGTTGTTGTTGAACTTTGCCCTGACCTGTAGGATTACTTCACACACCTCTGGGAAAGTCAGCAGGATGACCATTGGGAGTTAGAAGACCTGGGTTCTAGTCCTGGTTGTCACTCACATACCTGGTGACCTTGGCAGACCCTCATCCCATTCACTAGAAGGAAAGCCTGATGCTTTGGTTAGTGAGAAATCTGCCCACATCACCCTTGAGGACCTAATGAGATGGAATGAGCAAAGCCCTGTCCACTTTAGGATGGGCTTCAGTCCAAGCAGCTTCTCTTGTCATGTTACCAGTTCCCAAAACCCAGATGCCAAAGGTCGGGCCATGTTACATTTAGGGGTTTTCAAATTCCAGGCCCCTGTCACTCAGGAGAAGAAAGGGCAAAGGTATGCTTCTGCTGTCAGTTCCCCTCAGCATCTGGCCTGAGCCTTCCCTCTGCCCTTTCACTGCTGCCAGAGCGCTGTTTATCAGGCAGAGCCCTCCAACCCCAGCTCTGGGCACCTCCGGGGCAGCGGCTGCCAAACAAGACCATCCTCAGCCAGGTTAGTAGGTCTAGTTCCTGCAAATGCAGTTAGCCACGGCCGGATCCATGCTCATTCTCAATGTGCCTCTACTTGGAGGGTGGGAATGTTGCTTGGAATGTGAAGAAGAAATGTATGTTAAATAATCCTAGCTACTGGGGAGGCTGAGGCAGGAGAATCACTTGAACCTGGGCAGCAGAGGTTGCAGTGAGCCAAGATTGCACCACTGAACTCCAGCCTGGGCGACAGAGACTTCATCTCAAAAAAAAAAAAAAAAAAGCAAGACAAGACCTTATCCTCAGAGCAGACCTTTGAGGTGAGCAGCAGTCAGCAGCCCTCAACTTAGGGTGACTTCCGCAACCCCCGCCTCAGTGCTTCTGAGGCATGAGACTCCACGCTTTCACAGCCATTTGTCTCTGGAAATGCAAAACCTCCAGGAAGGGGTCACTTTATGTCAGTCCTTTTCCCTTTGGAGTAAATGAGTGAGAATCTTTCTGCAAAGCTAGTTTTTGTTGGGAGAGGAAGAGGGAGAGGAGAACTGGAGGACTTGAGAGAACAGAGAGGAAAAGGAGAGGTAGGGGGGAAGAACAAAAAGCAAGAGGTTCAGGAGAGGCCTGATGACGGGAATGGAAGAAAAGCCTGAAAGCTAGCCCTACACCTCTGCAAAGTTCTCCAGCGAGCACCTTCCTTTTCTGGAAATAGCTCAAGGAAGCACAACACGAGAACCAAACAATCATTTTCTGTACGTGTGTGTGTACGTGTATGTTGCCACACAAACCCTAAAATGATTTGTTAATTGTTTTAAGTTTTCATCCAGGATGAAAATGTTTTGGCATTCTGAGAATGTTTTCCCCTATCTAAACCAAGCCCTGATTTTTCTCTCTCCATCTGTGTTCCTTTGGCAGAAACTTGTACGAAAAGAATGAAGGAGTGAACGGTCATTCTGGGAAGGACGGATGGGATGCAGGCCAAGCCGGGAATCCTCCCGCAGTAACGCACTTCTGCCTCGGGGCTCCATCACCGGCCACCCTGGGAAATGGACTGGTGAAGGAGTTTCAGAGCCCGGTGGGAAGACTGATCTGAAGATCCGTTTCTCACATGCTTGCTTTTACACCAGGTTCACAGCAGCTCCACGTCAGGATTTTTTCAGTTTTATTTTTGTAAAAAAAATCTCCAGCCATGCTGTCCCTACCACATGCTCTATGCAGGGGAGTCAGATGAGCTTCTGGAAAATTTGGAGCTGGAATTTCAACCCTGGGGTCTGTTCCCTGGAGGGAAGCAGTGTCCCCATACATCTGGAGGCAGAGGGATAAATCCTACATGTTTACTTTTAACCACCGAGTGCCTGGGTGGGCCCTGAAGAGGTGGTCCCTGTGGCCTCCAGACAGCTAATCCTGGTTGTTCCGCTGTGATGTGGCCCTTCTGGAAGGAACTGTCTCCCGTAAGGGGCACAGCTCACTCTGAGCTGACTTACATTATAGGGTTCTCCCTTTCAGGCAAGTGGAGGGCCCCCTGGGGAAGGAAAAGGAGTGTGACAGTGGAATCCCAGTTCTGCCCCTTCTTGAGTGAGTCAATCTCTTTGAACCTCATGTTTAAATGTATCATCGACTTTATGGCAGGATTGCATGAGACCTGAGAACAGTTCCTGGCACAGGCGCTGAGGGTGGCAGCCACTTATATTACCTAATGTAGCTCCATGTCCTTGTCCCTGGTGAGTTTCCGGTGCCATCCAATGAGAGAGGCAGAGCCGGCTGGGCGGTGAGAGCCTGGCACAGATGGCCTTAGCGAAAGATTCAGAGCTATCAGTGTTCTGCTCCCCCATCCCCTTCCCTCAGCTGCTCCCCAGAGCCCTCCATGATGCAGGGGTAGCCCATGCAGCGGTTTTTATGACTCTAAGTGATTGCAGAGCAGCCCATGACTGCCCATCACTGCTGGAAAGGCCAAGTTGTGCTAATAGGAAGTGATGGTTGATCCCATTTACTTGGAAACGTCTGGGAACGCAGAATTTAAAGGAAGCTCACATTCTTCTGGCCCTTCTCCTGGGAGCTGAGGCTCAGGGGTGATAAACGTGGACTGAAATGTAGCAAGGGCTTATGATTTGGGGGGGAGGAGGGGTAGGGACGGTGGGACTGGCGGCTGGTGGCTGGCTCTGCAGGCACCAAGGATCACACTGTTTTTGCCAATCCTTTATTCAGACCAGGAAGGAGGAGAACAGGGGAAATATTGGGAAGGTTGAAAAGGGCCAGCCAGCAGAGCCTTCACAGAGGGGCAGACACAGGAGGAGCAGGCATGCAGGGTCTCGATGCAGCTATTCTGAGCGTGCCCAAAGAGGGAGGGGGTGGTCAACCTGCCTGAATTTTGGCAGTCTGAGGCCTGGTCCGGTGAAATGTTCCACAGCTTTGTCAACAGTTTAAGAAATACAAAATTAAACAGTGCCGCCATCACTGTGCCAGCTCAAAGTGATGACGGCATTGTTCCTTATTCTTTGTGACCCATGAGTGCCTTCTGGGGCAGCTGGGGATTTGGTATTATTGATCAGTCCCAGGAGGGGAGGACCGCTGGCTTTCTCTAGCATCCTTGTGCATCCAATGGAGGAGGTCTCTGTCAACGCAGCCCCCAGAGCCAAACCTCCCTGTAAGAGAGGTGCCAGGCAGACTCAACTCTTTCTCTACCCACGTCCCCCTTCCCAGATGAGCTGATGGGAATCAGTTGGTTTGTCAAGGAGCAGCCCTCCTGACTAGCTCGACAGCTCTTGCCCACTGACAAGTCAGACCAGGTGGACCCAAGAAGCAGGAAGACCACTTCGGCTGGGGTATAGGGCCACATTTTCCTGGAACCTCCTGCTCATGCATCTGTCGTACTGACTAGACTCTTCTCCTCAGGGCAGGGACACACTCTCACTCCTAACACATCTCCTGGCACATTCTGTGTGTGCATTTTACTACAGACAACTGGATACAAGTACAGTCTCTGACCACAAGGATCACTCAGCCTAGCTGGGCAGAGCAGATATATTATCTGTTAAATTTTAGAGCAAGCAGAGAGTAGGTATCTGTGAATGTGGTATATATCCACGGTGTCAAGTTGTTACATAGTAGAGCCAAAAGGGATGTCACAGGGACGGAATGGATTCAGGAAGGTCAAGTGACTTGCCCCAAGCCTCACAATAGTTTCGCAGTAGAGACAGGGAAAGATTATCCAGGTTCCCTGCACCTCAGCGCAGCGATGCTCCTGCTCCGTCCCCTGCTCACTACATGAAATAAAGAGCTAACAGGGAGGGCTGTGCAGAGCGATCGCAAGGTCTCTGAAACCACAAAACTCTAGTTTTGAACTCTTCTCATGGCTCTTTGGGACTGTGCAGCCTCGTCCCTTAAATGGACGCAGTGACAGACAGGCTCCACTGGAAGAATACGCAGAGTGCCTACATTCTCTGAGCCTCGGTTTCCGAATCTGTTAAATGGGAACAATAGGGTCCCCCAGATTCTTCCTGTGGGGAGGCCTCAATGAGAGAAGACATGGGAAGCGCTAGCACAAAGTCCCGCATGTAGTGGCTGCTCAACAAACAGGATTGTTCACAAGACTGTCAATTAAAGAAAAAGCCCCATCTTGCAGAAAAGAAGGTTAAAAGCAGGTCTGAGAGAGAGGAGATGTCAGCGCCCTGAGGAGAAAGATCTTCAGGAGATGAAGAACGACCTTGCGGAGGGGCTCACGGGGGAGGTGAATGGCTGGCGTTTAGCTGAGCCAGGCATTCTCAGCCTGCTACCCGGGCCCCTGGCCTGGGAAGAGTGCCCTGCGTGTCGGCTGCCAGCACGCCGAGGCGCCGCATAATTACTTAGCAGTTTACTAGCGCTGCAGACATCCAGGGTGCACTTCAGCCATCAATTAGCTGCCTCTCACGGCCCCCCTGTGAGGCCCCGTGGTATCAGGACTCCCATTTTTCAGCCAAGGAAACTAAGGTGTAAACAGGTTAAGCAACCAGCCCAAGGTCACACCTTGAGGCAAGCGGTCACCAGGCGCGGGAGCGGCATCCTTGCTGAATCCCCGGCCTGTCCTTAGCCCACTGGCCCATGCCGCTGCCCATAAAATCCACCGTTTATATCTCGTCAGAAAGCCAGGGAGTGCACCCGGGACATTTGGAGCTGTTCAGAAAGGCCATTCAGCTGATTTCCAAGGCACTGTAGGGTTTTTAAAGAAATGTTTAACCCCTTGCTGTGAGAGGGTGATGGCGGGCGACGTGACCTTAGTTAGCAGTTTCTTCGCCGGGCTGCTGGTGCCGCGCGTGCTGCCTCCTGCACCACACCTGGTTTTAGGGATCTGGGCCCGAGTTTGCTTTTTCTCTGCTTGCTCCACACCAGGGTTTGCAAGCTTGTGTCCCCCGAGAGTCCAGTGTTGAAACCTAATCCACAATGTGCTGGTATTTGCAGGTGGAGTCCTTGGGAGGTGATCAGGCCATTATCCTCATCATTGGAATCAGTGCTCTTATGACAGAGGCCCCAGAGAGCTCTCTCTCCGTTTCTACCAGGAGAGGACACAGTGAGCAGGCACTGTCTATAAACCAGAAAGCAGGCCCTCACCAGACAATGAATCTGCCAACACCCTGATCTCGGACTTCGCAGCCCCTAGAATGGTGAGTAATCCATTTCTTTTGTGGATAAGCTGCCCAGTCTATGGTGTTCTGTTACAGCAGCACAAAAGGTGTTCCAGTAGACACACATTGGAGAGTCATCTGGAGACCACAAAGAGCAGCATCCAGGAGACACTGAGACTGTGAACACAGAACACAGCTCACCCTCAGTTCCTTGACTTTTCCACAGGTTCTCACTGTGGGGGGGAAGAAAGCTTGCCCAAGTCAGAAAGGCTTTCACAGGTGTGCCAGGGAGCTGGCAGGGGGTGGGGCAGCAGGGGACCTTCTATTGCCTGAGGAGCCTACTGACCACACAGAGCCTCTCCTGGTGGTACCTGCCCCAACCACGGGCCTCCTTGACCTATCCATGTTCCAGACTTTCGAGAGCACTGGTCTAGCACATGGCCCATTCTTTCCAGGCCCTTACAGGTCACTTGCCACATATTCTCAGTTCCTCCCTGTTCCTCAGCATCCCATCCCTAAATCCAATCACTCACCTCCCTAAAATATCTCCCAAACATTCCAGAAATTTCTACCAGATAGCCCCACCCCAGTCCCCTCAGTACAACTCACCTGGACCATTGTAGCAATGTCCTAAGTAGGCCTCCCTTTGCACCACCTCCCCTCAGATCCATCATTACATAGTAACCAGATGCCCCTATCCTAAACTGCTTAGCCCCAACTGAAAACCTTTGATCTTTACTGCCTGAGGATGAAGCCCAAGATCCTGAATATGACCTCCCAGGCCCCAACGGATGCTGAATATGGTCTCCGGGGCCCCAACACATGCTGAATATGGTCTCCGGGGCCTCAGCGGATTCTGAATATGGCCTCCCGGGCCCCAGGAGATCCTGAAGATGACGTCCCGGATCCCAGCAGATACTGAATATGGCCTCCTGGACCCTAACAGATCCTGAATATGGCCTCCCAGGTCCCAGCACCCTTTCCTGCCTCCCCACTTTGCATCCCTCCCTGTGGTGACACTAGGCCATTGACAGCACATACCATACTCATCCTCCCTCTGGGCCTTGGAGCTGCCTGGAATGCCCTTTGCCTCCTGCCCTCACCAGTGGAGTTCTCCCATTCTCACTGCTCCACTCAAGCTGGGAAACCCCTCAAACACTCAGGCTGGACTGAGGCGCTCTGCATTCTCACAGCACTCTGTGCATGCTGCCCTTGTACTCCACAAGGTACCAGAATGATCCTTTTGAGGGTCTCTTTCTTCCCATTCCTTAAGGCAGCCACTGGGCTTCTTCTTGCCGCACAGGGCCCTGAATGTGGCCACGAGGCACTTAGTAACTGCTTATTAAGCTTAAATCACCTGCACATCTGATTCTAACAATGTTTTCAATAGCTGATAATTAGTTTATAGGAAGAGAGAGCATAATGGACTCCAACCAGGCTCTCATACTCCGCCAAATAAACTTGGGTAACCAAACTTAGTATAAACTATGCCAGCTCTGTATTTTCTGTTGAAGTGGCAGACAAGTCACATCACCTCTCTGGACTTGAATTTCCTTTCCGGCAAATCAAACTATTTGGACTAGATCACAAGTTTTCAAACTGTGCTGGGAAGCCTGGCTAGTCCTGCTACTGGGGTGAGGGAGGGCCCAACAGACAAGGACTCCAGGTTCCCCAACGCATACCCTTATTCAATTAGAGATACTCTACTTTTCTCTATTTTATCAACTGGGCTTCTGTATAAGATATTTGAACAAAAGATTCTGCAGCTAAAGAAAGTTTGAAAACTACTTAGCCTACAGCAATGGCAAATGGGGGCATTTCAGATAGGGACAGGGGTCTTTCAGTGTCCCTCTAATCACACACTCATGGCCTCAAAGAGTGAAGGTCCTTGAATACAAACAGGGCAATGTTAAGCCAGGAATGTTTTCATCCAATAAGAAGGAGCCCACAGAAGCATTTCTTTTCTTGTGACCTTTGAGAACCTCTGGGGACCTCAGACATTGAAGGCTACTGTGGGCAGAAAAGTTCAGGCTGTCAGCTGAGTGGCTGAGCTGGCGAGCTACTAATTGCAGAGAGCAGGCAGAGTGAGTGGGGGCTAGGCAGTGGCTGTGTGGCACAAAGAGGCCTGGGGGCAGACCCCACTCCAGCCTCCAGCTGCATCCACTGCATCTTCCCTGGGCTGCTCAGAGGAAACTGCAAACTGCATTGGCATGAAAGATGCCAGAGCAACCCTATTTGCCCAGAACCAACCAGAGCCAATTCCAGGGACTCACAAGCATGAGTTTCCACCTGGAACTTCCAGGTATAATAAAAACTGGGGGTGTTCAGGGTGGAGTAAGTAATGTGGGAAGCAGCACAGCCTCTTCCTAGAAGTGGGACCAAATGCTCCACCTCTTGGGTATTAGTCACAGCCTGTCCACACCCTCTTCGGCCATGTCCATGACACAACTGGCACCAACCACACAAGCTCACACATTGCCAGGATCTTGAAGGGCACAGGGTGGGGAGTCAAATGTGTTTGGATTTTTCTCTTTTTTTTTTTTTCAGATGGAGTCTCGCTCTGTCACTCAGGCTGGAGTGCAATGGAGCAACCTTGGCTCACTGCAACCTCCGACTGCCTGGTTCAAGCAATTCTTCTGCTCCAGCCTCCCTAGTAGCTGGGATTACAGGCACATGCCACCACGTCCAGTTAATTTTTGTATTTTTAGTAGAGACAGGGTTTCACCATGTTGACCAGGATGGTCTCGACCTCATGACCTCATGAGCCCCTGGCCTCAGCCTCCCAAAGTGCTGGGATTACAGGTGTGAGCCACCACACCCAGCCACATGTTTGGATTTTAAACCCCATCTCCACCACTCTGATAACTCTGGGATCTTAGTTAGACAAGAAAATGACTTTGAGCCTCAGTTTTTTTACCCTGTAAAATGGGAACAAGTTATTTAAGCTGCCAGTGTTTTCATTATCTCATGCATAAAAGTAAAAGGCTGGGCGCATTGGCCCATGCCTGTAATCCCAGCAGTCTGGGAAGCTGAGCCAGGCGAATCACTTGAAGTCAGGAGTTGAAGACCAGCCTGGCCAACATGGTGAAACCCCAACTCTACCAAAAATACAAAAATTAGCCGGGCGTGGTGGTACACACCCGTAATCCCAGCTACTCGGGAGGCTGAGTCATGAGAACCACTTGAACCCGGAAGGTAGAGGTTGCGGTGAGCCGAAGTCTCGCCACTGCACTCCAGCCTGGGCAACCGAGTGAGACTCTGTCTCAAAATAAATAAATAAAGTACAAATAAAAATAATAGCAGTATCTTTGGGTTGTAGGAATCGGATAAGTTAATACACAAGAAGCACTTAGGACATGCCTGACTCCACTACGTTCAATCATTAGGAGGAAGATCCTGTTGCTCCCCTAAGTCTCTTTCCTCTTCACTGATGTTGGCCAGTGGCCCTGCCTCCTGTTTCTCCTGCCAACCCCCACAGCGTCCTGCCCAGTGCTGGGCCCCTGCACGGCTAACTGTCCTTACTGTCCAGCACTCCTATTTGTCCTTCCTGCTGGCCTGTTTGTCGTCCACCAGCGCCCATGTCTGGGATATACGCCCTGCATGCATTTGCATGACTTTTGGGAGCAGCCCTGTCCTAGGGTCTCCTTGAGGACCTTGAGACCAGAGCAGCACTGGGCTGAGGACAAGACCCCAGCTTAAACCCAATGTCAAAATTGAGCAGCCACCTGGCAGGAGACAAGCCACCTCCCAGGGCAACCCCGAGGGACAGCCAGACCTCCACAGCACTGAAGCCTCTGCGTGGGAGAGGCCCAAACACCTGAGGCCTCTGTCCTGACGCTGCACCCACAGGGAAGCTTCCCGAGGTTTTCCATGCACCTTGCCTCCAGCCACAGCCATAAGCATTCCTTGGAAAGCCTTTCACAGCTCTCCGTGCCATCTATTATCTATGGAAATGTAGAAGAGGACAGACATTTCTCCTGAGCCTTTTTCCAAACCCAAGGACACTGAGGCAAAGTGGAGTGGGGGGGGGAATAAGCTGGTTTGGAGGGGTGATTGTGAATTACATCATTTTGACTTTCTTTGGCCAGGAGGAATGCCAGATGGAAAAGAAAACAAAAGAAACACTTCAATGAGCTGCCCCTAACTCCCAAGGAAGTCTCTGGACTTGGGTTCTCCAACTGACCACAAAAGACGGCCAAGCCCAACACTCACCCGCAGTGTCCAGGCAGGATCATGCACGCCCTGCTCATCTGTGCAGTCGCCTTTGAAGGAATGCAGGTGCTGCCATCACTAAGGATATGCACTCTTTCACCCCGGGCAGCTTTTGGATCAGTTTGCCTCTTTTCATCACAAGTATTCAAAGTCTAACTCCTATTATATCAATGTAAGGATGAGGACAAGGGGAAGTGGAGCTGGTGGTCTAAGAAAGAGGTTTTGAAGCTTACAAAGCATTCACTTAATGGAAGCATTGAGGCACTGCCCCTCCCATGAAATCTCTCCATGAATGATAAGGGATGGAAGGGGTCCTTTGCACGGAGAGTTTCAGCTTTGCAAGGACCTATCATGCAAAATGTGCATAGTAGAGCAAGAAAAGGTGTGGCCTAGGATGAGTGTACTTTTAAAGGGAGTGTCCCCACCCTCTCAACCAGGCCCCACGCTGAGGAAAAGGAAGGGGAAGGGAGCAGCCAGTGTCTGCTTGCTGGGGGAGAAGGGTCCTGGCCATGGGGCGAGATGCCCAGCTCTGCTGCCTGAACACTGAACATCACCACCACAGTTTGTAAAGCTTCCTGCGGAGAACGCAGGAGCCTTTTCTTTTGCTTCCTGATCAGTCTAGGGGAGCCCTTGGGTTGGGCTCGTGGCCTGGATGCTGCCCCTGGTCTGGTCCCATCTTGTCTGTGGCCTCACAGCAATCAGCATTGGCAGCCAAAGCTCCCAGAGACCTGCAGGGCAGTCCGCACAGAGCCCCGGGATGCTCCTGAGCTTCCCTGGACCTAGAGCCTGGCCTCTCCCAGGCCCTCTTTCACAAACCCACCTGTCATCTCTACTAAGTTTTCCAGAGCTAGATGATATGCAAAGACCATGCAGTCCAGAACTGTCACCTTTATTTTACTTAGTTTGTTTGTAGTCCAAAGGCTGGGAATGGGTGGGGACAGGAGGAGAGATGTTCTTAACAGAAAGGACACAGCATCTTGCTGAGCCCCAGGATGGCAGCCTTGACCACAGTGCCCAAGCAGGGCCGCTTGGGAGCAGAAGGCTGGGCCACTTCCCTTCTCAAGCTTCTGGTACATTAAAAAAAAGAAAGACAAAGCAAGGTTTCAAATACTCTGCTATTGCTATTATTTTTTAGTGTTTACTTTTAAGAAATTAACACGACATAGTCACAGAAATACAACAGTGTAATTGTATCGTTTACAATGCAATGACAGAATTTATTTTTAAATTTACATATCGAATGATACGGCACCATATTCAAGGTAGTATAGTAAATAGGATGCAACTTTAAAATGGCACAATGAACATTTCTTCCAGTTCGGCCAGTACGGCCTCTTATTTTTTTGTAGATAACATGCAGGTCTGGGGCTGAGGCCCTCTCTGATGGGCGCTACCATGGGGAAGGGACTTTGGCTGGTGGGGAGGCAGGTGGAACACAATGTCATGGGGGTTTAGCAAGGTAAGAAAGACCCCTGCATGGCCAGCCTCCCTTTCCCCACCACCTTGACATTCCCCCAACCCCTACCTCTCCTCTCTTCAGCCTAATCTGCATGTGGCTGCCCAGTGAGTTTTCAAAAAATACAAACCTGACAGTGTTAGTCCTGTCTGTGCAACTCCCAGGGCCTCACAGCACCACAGGCGCAGCTAAGTGGTGGCTTCCAAAATGTCCGCTTGTATGTCCACAAAGCCTTTGATCTTGCTGCCTTCAGACAGCGGAGCCCGATTTACAGAATAGACTGTGGTCCATGGGATGGCGGGTGACATCTGGGATCAGTACATAAGGCATAGCCTCATGGAGGCTCAGCCCCATCATGTCCTCTGTCCCTGCTTCAGTCCAGGATCTGCAGGCCACCCCTCTCAGGACCCGTCATCTGCACGTGGCTCTGCACATGCCCTGGTCTGATTCTGTCTCCCACCCGTCCCCAGCTCTGGAACTGCAGGCGCTCCTGGCCTGTCCTCAGCAGATGACCCTCGGCACTCAACTCCTTCCTCTGCTTTCCCTTCTCTTATTCACTCAACTTTTTAATGCCAGCCTCAATCCACCAAGTTAACTTCACCACCAGCTAATGGGTCATGATCCACCATTTGAGAACCAGATGCATGACATAAAGTGTGAGGTTTGTAGGATTTCTTTTTCATTTCTTCACTGATGCAGGATCTCACTTGTGGGCAAGAGATCTGGGGTGCTCCAGGACTTGCTCAGAACGAGCCCAAAGGCAGAGAATGAGGGTACCTTTTCTTCCTGCCATCTGAACGTGGGGTCGCAAACACAAATGCCCGCAAGGGCCAGCTAGGTGATGTCCCAGAGGAAACCAGGAGGATGTAAACCTGTTCTCAAAGAACAGGCCCCAACACTAGGCCTCACTGTCCAGGACTGCTGGGGCCGAGGTGAACCAAGCAGTGCATTCCCCGGCAGCACACAGCAGCCACGGCTCCACAGCACTCTCAGTGGGTTGCCGTGCACCTGCCTGTACCATCACCCAGCTGTGTGTTTGGACAAGTCACTTGTCCCACTGTGTGCCTGTGGTTTCCTCAAATGAAAATAGTAATAGTCTATTATGCTTCTGCTAAGGCTGCTTTGAGCATTGCATGATAGGATACAGAAATGTATGCGAAACCATGCCTGCCAATAGTTACTCTGGCTAGGTTCAGCTGATAGTGGGTGTGCAGGTTTATCATTGCCATATCTCACTTTGTTAAGAGAAGCTGAGAAATCAAGATTTTTATGGTGAATCTTCTGATTTTGAAGCACTTGTGGTTTTTTAAGCACTGTGCACATTAAGCAAAATCTGTCTGCAGCCGGCTGGGTCTTCTGCTGCCTTAGGTTCCATGCCAACCTCCTTGGGACTGTGGTGGAGTGCCCCCACCTCTCCCACCTCAGCTTGTCTCTGGAGGAGAAAGGACGCCAGTTGGGAAGGAGGGTGGTTGGGAGAGAGGGGGCAAAAGAAAGCCCGTGCCTCTGGGCGGTGACTTCTGCCCTGGAAACGTTGAACTGCCAGCCCAAGTGACGGATGTATTGAGTTCGTTTCTGCAGGTAATTGTTTAAATGTTACGGCAGCTTTAACATGTCGTCTGTTCAGATGTATTGGTGAGGCAGCCATTCCAAACCTGTAATGGGGGTAATATTTAGATGATTTACTAGGTGAGGTACAGTTTCTGATTCAATCAGAGTTGCATTTGATTCAATAGGTGATGCATCTAATCCGACTGGGAGTCCATCGAATCCAGAGGTGATGCGTTTGATTCACGGGCGGATGTACCTGATTTAGAAGGTGACGGATCTGGGTCCACGCTGAAGGATTCCAATTCCCCCACGCCGGGTATTCACTTCAGTGTGTGATGTATGAGTTTTAATAATAAGACACACTTTTGGGATGGTGAGGGCTGCCTGACATGTTTGTAGCTGCAGCCGCTTCTAGGTAGAGCCAGTCCTGGCCTACAGGACCAGAGGTACAAAGTAGGAGAAAAGCCCAGTTCCCTGTATGTGATCTGAGCCTCCGCATATCCCCGTAGCAGCCATTCTTCTACGATCCGTAGGTGGCCTTCCATCTGTCCAGCTGAAGGTCCACAGATGGGCTCCTGTGCTGGGAACCTGGTTCTTTGCACGTGGGGGCCTTAGGGATGGACTCGTCAATTGAAAGATACTCACTCTGCCCATTCTGTTCTTGTCTGCTCCAAGATTCTTGAGCCTCGCCTGACATTCGGGGCCCCTCCAGGGAAGCCTTCCCCTGGTCTGGTACACAGGTTTGAGCCAGCATTAGAGGGACTGAATTGTTGTATTCTAGTGGGAAGCAAAGGGAACGGTGCTCCCTGAATTAGTTTTCAGCCCCTCCCTTTTCTCCTGTTCCTCCCCTGGTGTGGCTGGGCATTCCCTTCTGAGAGGAGCTCCTTCTGTTCGTGTCTTCTCTCCTCTGCCTGGAATGCCTGTCTTCCTCATCCTCAGCTTTGCATAAAGCTGTGCACCCTGTGCAGAGTCACAGCCTCCTGTCACCCCCTAACAGAAGCCACCCTGTGCCAAATCTCAGTTCAGCCTAGCAAGAGCAACCCCTCGTCCAGCTTGTGGAGTCTCCTGGCCGCAGCTGGGTAACACACCACTCAAGTTGTCCTATGGTGGGGAGGTTTCTTCTTCACCCTGCTGGCCCCTGAAACGGGCTCAGCACTTGACAGATGGCAGACATGTAACCTTGGAAGAGGGAGTGGAGTGAATCATTAATGAAGTAATGTGCGCTGATTGAGCTCCAAGTATGTTGTAAGTATTCCAAGTGTAAAGTGCTGATACTGTATAGGGGTCACCTCCTTGTGCCTTTCAGTCCTCACAACCAACCACACGTGGTAAGAATGCTCATTACCTCCATTTGTACAGATGGAAAACTGAGGCCCTGTGAGGTTAAACGACTCCCCCCAGGGTTTCACCTTGGCAGACTTTGATTTGAATCTAGGTCTCTCAGGTCCCAAAGCAGAGCTGTTAATTGTTACGTCATTATCTGACCTCCTAGGAGCAGACAGACTTCTCCATCCTAGCCCAGGTCAGGGAGGATAGAGTCCCTGCTGACACACAGGTGCCCGCAGGGAGACAGAATCATGACACAAGGCAGAATGGCTTGATTGGTAAACTGAGGCACAAGGGGGCGCTAGAAGAAGGTAACTAGGGAAGGCTTCCTGGAGGAGGCATTTGATCCAGCCCAGGAGGAAAAGAAGAAGAAAAATGGGGCCTTCAGATGTGCTAATGCCCATTTTCAGCCACTCTTGGCCCAGTGTTCTAGTCCTCAGGCTGCCCTTAAGTCGGGGGAATCAAAGGAGCTGAGTCTGCCACAATTTGTCTTTTGGGTGACTGTTTCCCCACTCGGAGCTGTGTGTGGGTCAAAAGTGGTGTCTAGGCCAGCACTACAGACCAGAGTGAGCAGTGATCTGCCCTCTACCCAAAAGTGACGAGTCAGCTGCCACCACCCTTCAGTGCAGAGGAAAACTCAACTGAGCCCCAAGCTCAGGCTGAGTACTGGACATTCGTCCGGCAATGGCCCAGCTCAGGTCACATCTCCTGCTCTCTCCTCCAGCATTTAATCCACAATTCTCCTCCTCCCATTCCTCTCCCTGCCTTGAGTCCTCAGAACCCTCGTCCCCCTTCAGGGATGGGCCCATAATGAGATGCTGTTATCTGGATAGTGCCATTTTTGGAGGACAGCCTTATCGCGTTCAACCTGCTCCTGCCCAAGCCTCTAGCAGTGCCAGTCTGAGGAGAAGCCAGGGTGTTGAGTTCAAGACAGGGATCTGCTTCCAAGGACCTAGACCACCCCCCTGCCCCAGTCCACAGAGCCTGGCCTCCTGATTCTTGGAGTGGGGCCCAGGAATAAGCCTTGCTCCAAGCCCTCCACTACAGTGTGACAGTTCCTGTGTTAGGCCGTATGTGGGTGGGGACTCAGCACTAGAGGTCTCAGACTCTCCTAGTTTCCAATTATGCCCACACCTCAGCTCCCTCCTCCTCATTTCTCTTCATCCAAGACCCAAGAAAGCAAATCTGACTGGCTCAGGGCAGCCTATGAGTTGGCACCTCTAGGCAGAGGGGATGCCACAGGCACAGTAGGCTATGGTCAGGGGGTCCAGGCCTCGGTACTCTAGGTTTTGCAGGCCCAAGAGATCTGGGGGATTTAACGGACGTCTCTGAAAAACAGGATTTTACTGGCCACGTGCTGTGTGCCAGATATCTCCATGGTCTTGATCTCATTTTATCCATTCAACCCTGTATTCCAGGCCCATTTTACAGAGAGAAGGTTGAGGCTTGGAAAGGCATGGGGGCTTACCCAGGGTTCTGTGGCAAGTATTTGAAGAACAAACAAAGGGAGTGATATGTGTCAACCCCAAGACTTACTTTCTCTCTCTCATCTCTCTGATGGTGGGCTGTCAGGCACCATGACAGACTGGTGTGGGAGATATTTGGATCGAGCACATCCTTGTGTCCTCTAATCTCACCACCCAGGCAGAGGCCAACTCTAGCATAAGGCTGGTGATGGGCCAGACAGACAGATTTCTTGGAGGCTGGATGCAGAACAGCTGCCTGCACTACTTCTGCTGCTTCTAGAGACCACAGTGGCCCTGACTGCACACATTTTCCCAGGCTGCAGCCGCAAGTGGGGGGCCCTCAGACAGAGACAAAGGAATAGCTCAGCCTTGCAAATGGCTTTGAAAATGGGACCACGGGGATTCCACTTGGCTGACACACTCTGCCCTGGCCCAGGTCTCATCCCCCAGAGGCATCCCCAGCCCCTGCCGGCCAGCTGTGTCTCCCACTGCCGCCCACACCAAAGCCCTGACCACACGGAAATGGCTGCTCAGCCCAGAATTCCCCCATCACACCCTTCCCACGCAGGGTGCGGCAGGAGGCAGGGACGGTGGCAGCAGGGACTCTGGGGGCTGACCCTCCACTGACATTGGACATTGGCCCACTGACCCTCACTGGGTACCCACCATGGGCTAAACCCCTCATGAGTCAAGCAGGGTTCAAACGGGACTTGCCTGTCATTCCCATCTCAGATAAGACCTTGATTCTGAGACAGAGGGTGTTAATGCACACCCATATGGTAACTCGGGGTGTCAAACCACCTGTGCCAAACCTGCTAAGGGGTGACCACAAAAGATCCAGCAACCGTTAGTTAGCACAGCAGCCTTCCAACTGGGCGCCCCTGGGGATACATGGAGACTTTCCCAAGAATACACAGTATATACAGCATTAGGGACATCACTTTCCAGCCCCTCCAATCTAGGCATTCTTTTCTAAAATCAATTTGTCTGAGCATAAACTGATGGTCTCCAGTTTTCCCACACAACAAAGAAAGGTTTTACCCACCCTGAATCTGGCTGTGCTAGATCTCCCCTGGATGTAAAATCCTCAGGGCAGCAAACATAGGACTCTAGGAAAGAGTCCAGTAAAAATCCAAGCAAAAAATATTTACCATGAGCGACAAGCTTGTTGCAAAACTCTGCACCTCCCCTGCCTGCCTACGTGTCTTTCGTGGGATCAGAATACAAATGTTTCAAGTATATTCATAGTGAAAAGTGAAATCAGAATTTCCCTTTTTTATAAAAAGTTCTGATTTAGCTGTTTGGTTTGGCCAGTGATGTTATACAGTGGATATCTCCTATAAATTGAATGACCTAAATCTAAAGCTTCGGGATTCTAAGTATTTAATGTGTATATATTATACTATGTCACAGTCAATAAACCAGAAATCATGTTTTTTTTTTTGGTAACTAAACTTGTAATGAAAATTTTTTCAAGGTCAACTAACACTCAAGAGGCTGACTAGTTTTCCAAAATCCTTTTAGGAGGTCCTCAAACAACAAATTTGAAGATCATTCCCTTAGTCCACACATCTTCTCCAAGGCAGAGAAGAAGACTGATCAGTAGTGACTGATGGAAACAATTTCCTTGGAGGGAGAGTCATCAGCAGTGCTACTCTGGTTCCTGGGCCAGGAAGAGAGAGGTTCTCCTAACTCCAGCCAGATGAGGGGGCCTTCAAGGGAACCACACATACATAATAAGAATGTTTCTCATGGGGAGAAAGTGACCTCAGTCCTCTGGCCAGATGCTTTCTGAGCTATACAAGTCTGTGCCCTGGTGTCACCAGTAACAAAAGGCTCTGTTAATAGAGCCTGCCATGAATCTCCTGGAGTGGGGAACACTGGGCTGATGCTGGACTCTTACCTAGATAATTCTCAAGATGAGTGACTGGAGATACATAGTCCAAAGCAGGAGACAGAGAGAAGGTGATGACGGGAACAAGCTGTGCTTTCCCCAAAGGCAGAAAGAGGACACAGGCAATTTTCTTTGGATCAAGCAGACCTACAGAAGCCAGCAGGTTTGATTTTGTCTTGATCAAGGTTTCCAGACAAGAGGACTTTCTGCCAGGGGGCAAGGCAGCCCCCACAAACAGAGGCTGGAGGCGGCCCAGAGAATGTAGAGGTGGGAGACTTATCAGATATCAAGAAGAGACTGTCTCCCATGCCAAGGAAAAGCACAGCAGAGGGCCCCAGGAGGATCCACAAAAGTTCATCACAAGAAAACGAGCTTGCCCCAGCCTGGGGTGCCCAGGGCCAGATTATGAGAGACCAGGCAAGAAAGACCTTCTCTACCGTTTGTCTCTTGTCCCCTGCTCCAACCTGGAGGCTGCATAAACTCCCTAGTCAGTAGAAAAGGAGAGCAAAGGGAAAGCAGCAAAGAAGCCAACCACGGCCCCTTGCCCTGAAACGGGGCTAGGCTGGGAATAGGGGAAGCCCTTAAATTGGGTGAGAGAGTGAAGCTTTGATATTAGATGGGAGTGGACTTTTTAACACTTATTTTGAAAATGATAATAGAGGGAAGTAACTGCTATAGATTGTTTTTGTTCCTCCCAACAGTCAAATGTTGAAATCCTAACCCCCAGTGTAATGGTGTTTGGAAGTGAGGCCTCTGTGAGATGACTGGGTTGTGAGGGTTGAGTCCCCATGAGTAGGAGTAGTGCCCTCATGAAAGGGAACCAGGAGAGCTCCCTCACCCCTTCTGCCATGTGAGGACACCACAAGAACCAGCTGCTGGCATCTTGATCTTGGACTTCCCAGCCTCCAGAACTGTGAGAAATAAATTCTATGATTTATAAGTTGTCCAGTCTGTTATTCTGTTATGGACACCTGATTGGACTAAGACAGTGACCAAGAAATCTACCAAAGCTGAACCATTGCCCAGGGTGGAGGGAGGACAGACAGTGGTGAAGCTACATAAAGTCATGGGTGAGTGGCTTTTTCTGCTTGCTTCCCATAGAGTCACACCCACCAGGGAACTGGAGAGGAGCAGTCGGCCTGGAAGCTCATGGTCAGGCTCCAGAGCAGGCACCAATGGAGATAAACCCCTTCGGGTGATGGGAGCCAGAGGAGCAGGGCCGGTGGTCAGCACTAGGGGAAGACAATGATGTGAGAGGCAGAGAGTGCCTGGCAGAGCAACACACATTAGCTGGACAGCACATGAGCAAGCCACCACGTGGAGCAAGAAATGCTTCTGCCAGTGTCTTCACCTGCCCCCCAACAAGCCCCAGTTCAGCAGGGGAAGTAAACATACACTTACAGGACTACAATTCACATGGGTGCTGTCTGTGGCATGCGCCAGGAGTTTGGTGCAACTTGTTTTAAGAATTCTGGGCCAGTCGCAGTGGCTCACGCCTGTAATTCCAGCACTTTGGGAGGCCAGGGCAGGCAGATTGCTTGAACCCAGGAGTTTGAGACCAGCCTGGGCAACATGGTGAAACCCTGTCTCTACAGGAAAAAAAAAAAAACAATACTTAGCCAGTCGTGGTGGCACACACTTGTAGTCCCAGCCACTCAGGAGACTGAAATGGAAGGATCGCTTAAGCCCAGGAGGTCAAGGTTGCAATGAGGTGTGATTGTGCCACTGCACTCCGGCCTGGGTGATGGAGTGAAATCCTGTCTCTTAAAAAAAAAAAAAAAAAAAAAAAGAATTTTGAAGAGAGAAGAGTTCACTTTCAGGTGAGATGATTGATTGGGGGTGTCTGAGTTGGGCTTTGAAAGACAGGAGGCTGAATGTGTTAAAGAAGTGTGCAGAGAAGGAAGGCAGGTGTGCTGAGCATGGGGCAATGCCTCTGTAGCACTGCAGGACCAGTGGCTTCTCAGAGACTCCAGACAGGACTGCATACCATCTGCGGCCCTCTGAAGCCCCAGGTGTGAACCTTCACTGCAGCCAGTCTGAGCTCTGACTCCAGCTCTGCCGCAAGGTGGCCCCTGATCTGGGGCCGCAGGTGGAGATTTTGGACATAGCTGGCAGCCTGCCCTACCAGGTTTATCCTGTCTCTATTCTGTTTGGCTCCAGAGCCAGAATATGCACAGATACACATGCACAGGCATGTGTACCATCATGTACACACATACACTACAAGCAGTACTCATTCTAGCTACCAAGGTCTTTGGAGAAAAGCAAAGTCCAGCACAAGCAAATATGTTTTACATCCCAAGACCTCACTGGGCCAAACAAGGAGGCCAAAGATGGGGAAGAAAAGAGCCTGGGCACATCCCACCCACCCAAGAAAGTTTTGGCTGAGAATGCTGGCACAACTCCCGCCTGGCAGCCAAACTGGCCCTCTCACCCAAACAGATGAGAATCACAATTCCTCGTCCCCACCCAATGACTGTCTTCCCACAAAGAGGCCACTGCAATCTCAGGAGCACTTGAAACCACAGGGCTCATTAGCCTGGAGGTACATCATGTCCTGCCATGGTCATCTTGTTCCTTCATCTGTCCACCCTGTGGAAGGAAGCCCTTTCCCTTAATAAGAATGAAATCTAGAGTCTTCCAAATCAGCCCCAGGATGGAAAGTCTCCTGACATGGAGGGACAGCTGATCAGATGGCCGTGCTCTCCCTGAGAGTGGCCTTCTCTTGGGTTTGCTGCCTTTGCATCCCATTCCCACCAGCTGACCCTAGGGGAGTATTGTTCTCCCATCTACTCTGGTCCAGGTCTAAACAAAAATACCTGGATTATCTGGAATGACCCCGGTGCACACTCTGGGTTACCTGGACAATGATCTCGCTGGAACCAAAGGCCCCAAATTTCCCTAGGGTTTGTCGGGGAGTGGGGGAAGGTAGTCTGTAGCTGAGTTCTCCTGCCCATGGGACTGAGTGTCCTCCCTCTGCAGGAAGACTGCAGAACCACATGGGTCCCAAGGCTCCAGGTGCTGGGAGCTGGTGTTCCCAGACAACTCAGGTAAATGCCAGCCTGTCTTATACTAAGTGGTCTAATGACTGCCCCCTTTGACAAGATCCCTTTCTTGCTCACCCTGTAAGGAGGAAGATCTTATCCTCCTCTGGGGATGAAAACCCTCACCAAATCAGCACACCGCTGCATGGACGTAGTGGAGAATGACTGGCAATTTGTCATTTCCCCTTCTTCCATAGAGCCGGTCCTTAGCCAATGCATCTGTCTTTACCCCAAGACATGTGTCAATGGAACACAAGACTTTAGTCATCAGATAACAGAAGATCACAAATTCAGCACAGGTGAGTGGCTGGCATGGGACAGAGAGTGATGGGATGGGGCATGTTTATAACTTCTGTTCTTTGGTCATGAATCATGAGTAGAGATCATGGGTTTCTCTGTTTGAATCTATTCCCAAGCACTGCAGGGAGTAGATATGCAGTGATGTCATGATGTCACCTTAATAAATGTGTGAAATGCAGTTTTTTCCTCTACACTAGCAGCCCCTCTCAATGCAGTCTAAGCATGTAAGAATGATAGAGGGCTAGAGCTAAATGGGGCACCAGGGGAAGACTCAAAGGTGTTCCTTGTCCTTAGGGAGCTGATATTCCAAAGGGAGAGTGAGATACATAATTAGCCAACCAGATTACAATGGGTTAAGTGCCCAGATCAAGTTTTATGTGTCATATGTTTTGGGCTCCCAGAAAATGACCAGTTCATTCCAGCTGGGGAAGGGGGCAAAGAAGGTTTCTCACATTACAGATGAGGAAACTGTTTAGTCTGTATTAGTCTGTTTTCATACTACCCGAGACTGGGTAATTTATAAAAAACCACCCAAGACTGGGTAATTTATAAAGGAAAGAGGTTTAATTGACTCATAGTTCAGCATGGCTGGAGAGGCCTCAGGAAACTTACAATCGTGGCAGAAAGTGAAGGGGAAGCAAGGCACCTTCTTCACAAGGTGGCAGGAAGGAGAAGTGCCAAGCAAAGGGTAAAGCCATCAGGTCTCATGAGAACTCTCACTATCATGAAAACAGCATGGGGAAACGGCCCCCATGATTCAATTACCTCCACTTGGTCTGTCCTTGACACTTGGAAATTACAGGGATTATAATTCAAGATGAGATTTGGATGGGGACACAAAGCCTAACTGTATAAAGGATCAAGGTGATAAGACTCGCTTAAGGTCAGTGGTAAAGCCCAAGAGAGACCCCAGGACTCCAGACACTGAGCTTGTGCTCTGTCTGTCTCTTCAGGGTTTGGGTTGTCCAGGGGCTTTCCTCCACTCTTGGATAAATCTGATGCTCAGCATCCCAGGAGAAGATGCTCCTGGTCCCTAGGTTGAGTCTCTGGAATGGGACAGGGCAACAAATGCCCTACCTATACTAGGGTACCTGGGCAGTGTGGCAAGAGTCAGGGAGGAGGGCAAGGAGGCCACCTGGTCTGGTCCCCTGGCTGACAGGAAGTGATGCCTCCTGGGCTCATTCAGCAGCTGTTGCTTGCTTGGCATGGTTTAGACAAACAGGCAGATGTCCTCAGAGTAACCTCCCTGACTCAGAGAGTTTGGGAACTGAGGTATTCACTCCCTGGGGTTGGGGGGCTGGCCAAGGACAGGGCATGAGCTGCTGACTCATTCTCACTGCCTCTCTGTTCTGATACTTGAAAAGTTGGGAAAGAATTGGGAAATAAAGGAGCTCTCTGAAAAGGGTGAGTTTTAGGACTGCAAAATAACATGTTCTCCTTCCTCCAAGCCATCTGCTCGTTGCCGTTTCTAAGATGCCAACAGATCTTGGAGGGTTTCATGCATTCAGGACACAGTGGTCCTCACAAGGTCTCTGGATGGCTGAGCAGACAGAAAGGGGAGAGAGATGATTCTATGAGATGCCAGAGACAGACACGGTCAAGTGGAAAGGCTGCCTCAAACATTTTCATGGTGACCTAAGAAGGATAAACCAGCAAGGAGGGAACAATAGCAGAAAACAGAAGGAAACCAAGTTTATTGAACAATAGAGCTTGAAGGACATTAGATACTGCATGGGCTCACCCTGTCTCCAGGGCTGGCTCTATGGACATGTGACCCATTTAGTCACACAGGGCCCCACACTTGGGAGAACCCTACTGTTGGTTAAAAGCTCTGCTGTCGCCATCTTGAAATTCAGAATTTATTTTTAACAAGAGGCCCATATGTTTATCATACACTGGGCCCTGCAAATTATGTAGCCAGCCCTGCACATGGCCTTACAGATTTAAAAAAAAAAAAAAAAAAAAAAGGAGGCCAGAAAGGGAAAATGGCTGCTCAGAATCACACTGCTCCTTTGCTGTAGAACCAGGGTGAGACCTCAGTTCTGTTGAGAGTCTACATTGAGTCTAACTCTACTGGCAGTCTCTGTTTAGGGCAAGAATTTCTGATTCTGGCCTTGCCTGCTCCAGGTAGGCCTCTGTAGAAGCTGTGTGGACCACAGCAGCCCAGGTGTCCAAAATGGAAAGCATGCCTTCTTTCCCTGATCATCTCCCTCTTCTCCTCTGGCCAACCTTGTCTATATAAATGCAATACCATCCTGTCATCTCAAACTAAGGACTCATGGTTGGACTCCATTGTTGTTCACGGGCTTGATCTTGGACTCCCAGCCCTGAGTTACTTTGAGCAAGTTCCTTCATCTTGTTAAGCCTCCATTCTCTAACACAGGAAGTAGAAATAATAATGCCATGAATCCTTTGGGTTTATTGGAAAGATTAGTGAGATGATGCAAAACAAATATTTAGCATATGGCATCCAACCCATAGCTAGTGCTCAATAAAATGTTGTGTTTAACTTTGTTCTACAGCTCCCCTTGTCCTGCCCTAAGATTGTGGCTGGAGAAATCCCTGCCTTTGTCCTTGAAGCTGCTGTCTCATACCGTGCCATTCAAACTGTGGAGCAGCAGGATCAGCCTTGCTTGGCAACTCATTAGAAATGCAGAACCTCAGGCCCCAGCCCTGCTGAATCAGAATCTGCACTTTTACCAGATTCCCGGGTGATTCATATGGGCATTAAGGTTTGTGACACTTAACGCTGTGTCACACAGTGACTTTGTGTAACACAAAACCACTGACACACTGTGATTTTTAGTGCACCCAGCTGGCCTTTCTTACCCTGCCCTAGGAATATGAGTAACTTCTTAATTCCAGCCATAATCATTCTTACAAAGGTAGAACCCAAGCCTACCATGACGGGTCTGACCGAAATCTAAGTCCCTTCCTGAAGGCTTATGATATGGCTAAAGGGAACCTGGTGAAGAGTGGCATTAGTGTGAAAGGTATACTGAAAGGTGAATGAGTAAGAATCTGGAAACCGGTCAGAGACTTCTGCAATGATCCAACCAAGATGTGAAGGGCCTGAACTAGGCCTGGGGCCAAGAAAACAGGGAGAAGGGGGTGAGTTATGGAGCTTTATCCAACACAGAATTCAGCAGATTGAACTACCAGGTAGAGTTATAGGGGATACAGGAGATGGAGTAAAGCAGCTCTGAGATTCCTCTAAAATAACAGGATCATATTGCATATATATAGACAAGGTTGGCCAGATGGTGAAGGGGGAAACGATCAGAGACAGAAGACATGCTTCCCTTTGTGGGTATGTGTGCTGGCAGGAAAAGACTTTCAGTAAGAAGGGTGGGCTTCCTCTGGCATTTACTTCACAGTGAGTGTTACAGAGACATGAAGTAAGTGCACTAGAGCTAAAAGGCTGTGGGTTCAAATCTTGGCTCTTCCACCTAGGAAACACAGCTTGTCACTGAGCAAGTTGATCAACCTCTCTGTGCCTCAGTTTCTACATTTGTAAAATAACCCATCTCAGAGTGCTGCAGTGAGGGTTAAATGAATTAATATATGTGAAGTGTCTAGAACTATGGCTGGTACATAGTAAACACTCAATAAATATTATCCATTATTATGGCTGTTTATCTTCCCAGTGAAATTCTGAGGTCCTTGGGGAGAGGGACCTCAACTGAAAGAGTATGTCATCTAGCACTTAGCACAAAGCAGGTACACAAATATGGTCCATGGAGACATATGTTGTTCACTAAAGGTAGCCAGGTGGGCCCGTGCGGTATCTGTGTACACATACATACAGATGTCGTATCCCTTTACAAATGTTCGTCTCTTCCCTGTTTCCTTTTTTTTTTTTTTTTTTTTTTTGAGGCGGAGTCTCGCTCTGTGGCCTGGACTGGAGTGCAGTGGCCGGATCTCAGCTCACTGCAAGCTCCGCCTCCCGGATTTACGCCATTCTCCTGCCTCAGCCTCCCGAGTAGCTGGGACTACAGGCGCCCGCCACCTTGCCTGGCTAGTTTTGTATTTTAGTAGAGACGGGGTTTCACCGTGTTAGCCAGGATGGTCTCGATCTTCTGACCTCGTGATCTGCCCGTCTGGGCCTCCCAAAGTGCTGGGATTACAGGCTTGAGCCACCGCGCCCGGCCTCCCCTGTTCCCTTTTCCTAATCGCAGCTTAATAACTTCTATGTAATGAGAATCTGTGCTCATTTTTTTCTCAGTCTAAAAGGATCTATGGGCTACCCTGATAACCCAGCCTGCCTCTTGGGTAAATCCACTCTCCCCAAAGGGTGGCATTGAGTGGGAGGAAACTTGTCCTATGAAGTTTCTTTCATTCATTTGACAAAGATGACCTGTGTGCCCATCAATAATGGCAATCACTCCATCTTCCATTTCTTGAGAGCAGGCACCAAGTCTCTGCCTAGCTCTAGTGCTCTGGTCTTTTCAGGGGAAAGACAAGAAAATAGCAGATTGTAATATAGTAACAACAGAAGTAGACACAGGGTTCTGGGAGGCTCAGAGGAGGGAGAGGCACCCCAGTCTGACCACACAGAACTGGCTCCTTCTGTGAGAGGATAAAGCAAAATGGTGGCCCTGAGTGAACCCCAGTCCTGCTCCCAGCACTGTACACTTCTTGTCTTTCACTATCACACTGCACTTAGAACCCAACAGAATAAAGACTGGAAACAAAAAGGCAGAGGGCAGAGGCCAAGGCCCAGACGAACATGCAAAATGAGCTCCAAGCCAGGCATGAGTCTAAGTCAGGAAGTGACTTGGATCCATTGCTCTAGAAGCAGAGCTTGAGATAGGGACTGAGTGCACCTGATTTATCGAGGGAGCGTTCTTCAGGGAGGGAGGGAGGAAAGAAAGTCAGAGAAGGAGAAAGAGCAGAGCCACGATACAATCTCAGGTAAGGTCTTGTCCTCCTGACCTTCAGGGGTCAGATGAATAAACTTAGCCCTGGCCAGGCAGCTTCTGCAGTCAGTTCAACCAAGAATGTGGCAGCTGGGAGCTGTCAGCAGCCAACAGTCTCAGGTGTACTGGCCTCAGAAAGGGGACCTGAGTGGGGCCTTAACATGGACAGGTGCAGGCAGATAAGAGTCAGAAGTGCCAGCATCAGATCCACGTTCCCCTGAGATAACTTTGGTCTATCTGTGACCTCTGAAAGGACATTCTTGTGAACAAAGGTGAGCTAACAGGCTCCTTGCAAAACCTCAGCGTGAAACCACATGCATGGGCAGGGGTCCACATGGGGTGGATCCACCCCTCTTAGTCTTGTCCTGTGGTGCTGCTGAGCCATGTCTCCCCCATTCTGTGTGTGCATCAGGTATGTGTCCACAAAACACAACTTTGGGGGATTGCAACAAGTTGATTTGCCCAAAACTATTTGGCACCCCAGGTATCTGGGGTCATGGTTTATACACCAACATCCACCAGTTATCAGCCACAAATTCAAGTATGTAAGAAAAGACCAGTCCCTCCCACCCACCAAGGCAGCCTGGAGGAGCAGGAGCGGAATTCAAGGGGGATCCAGGAATTTAGCTCCCAAGCAACTGCTAGATGTTAAAGATTGAGAGAAAGTGTTCAGGGAAGCTGTAGGATCTTCTCTTGTAATGAGTTTGTGTGTGCATGTGTGCAAGTATGTGTGTATGCATGTATACGTGTATACATGTGCATGTATGCGTATGCATGAGCATGCATGTATATGTGTGTGTGTGTGTATGTGCGCATGTGTGTACATGTGCTCACAGCCTCCCCTTTGCAGTTTGGAGTCACTTTGGTGGAAAGCAGTACTTTTTAATTTTAAGAAATTAGCTATAAGGGAGAAAGCAGGGAAGTAAAATGTAGTATTTGAAAACTCTGTCCTAGGAGTCTTGTTGCCCCTACCCAGCCTCAAATAAAGCATCCGTCGGTTTTGTTTGTTTTTTTCCAGCAATTTATATAAAGAGCATCCCCGAGTTGTGTGTGAGATAATAACTGAGCCCACGCCTAGTCTCCCACTCGCTCTCTTCTAACTCTAGGTGTCTGGTCACACACCCATCCCTGCTTCTCAGGGTGTACCGGTGTTCAGGTGATTTGGCCCATGCCACTCCTAGATCTGTACCAGGGCCCTAGGTTATAGCTGGGCCTTTGGACACTCAAGGGATGGGAAGCCACTGGCCCTTCAAAGAAGGAAGAAGGCAAGAAGTCACCACCCGGAATGGAGATTTTTTTTTTTTTTTTTTTTTTTTTTTTTTTTT